>NC_090647.1:389964028-390264028 GCF_040937935.1 Hyperolius riggenbachi | reverse complement strand
ATTTTAAAACAATAAAAGGCTTGAACTACTTCATTTGTGTGTATTTGAATATAAAATATAAGAAAGTCTAATGTTTATCAGTACATTACAGAAAATAATGAACTTTATAACAATATGCTAATTTTTTGAGAAGATCCTGTATAGTCATTTTTCTTTCGATTGCAAACATAACCAGTTTTTCAATGGTGTAATGGTTTAACATAGAAAACTTACCGTTGGCTCTAGATTCTAATCTATCACTCCGATTTGCAAACGGATTTCACTGAAGCTGTAACTTTCATTCCAGAACATAGTTTAGGGGCCATTACCTCTTCAACTATAGTCATTTTTCTTTCGATTGCAAACGTAACCAGTTTTTCAATGGTGTAATGGTGTAACATAGAAAACTTACCGTTGGCTCTCGATTCTAATCTATCACTCCGATTTGCAAACGGATTTCACTGAAGCTGTAACTTTCATCCCAGAACATAGTTTAGGGGCCATTACCTCTTCAACTATAGTCATTTTTCTTTCGATTGCAAAAGTAACCAGTTTTTCAATGGTGTAATGGTTTAACATAGAAAACTTACCGTTGGCTCTCGATTCTAATCTATCACTCCGATTTGCAAACAGATTTCACTGAAGCTGTAACTTTCATCCCAGAACATAGTTTAGGGGCCATTACCTCTTCAACTATAGTCATTTTTCTTTCGATTGCAAACGTACCCAGTTTTTCAATGGTGTAATGGTTTAACATAGAAAACTTACCGTTGGCTTTAGATTCTAATCTATCACTCCGATTTGCAAACTGATTTAACTGAAGCTGTAACTTTCATCCCAGAACATAGTTTAGGGGCCATTACCTCTTCAACTATAGTCATTTTTCTTTTGATTGCAAACGTACCCAGTTTTTCAATGGTTTAATGGTTTAACATAGAAAACTTACCGTTGGCTCTCGATTCTAATCTATCACTCCGATTTGCAAACGGATTTCACTGAAGCTGTAACTTTCATCCCAGAACATAGTTTAGGGGCCATTACCTCTTCAACTATAGTCATTTTTCTTTCGATTGCAAACGTACCCAGTTTTTCAATGGTGTAATGGTTTAACATAGAAAACTTACCGTTGGCTCTAGATTCTAATCTATCACTCCGATTTGCAAACTGATTTAACTGAAGCTGTAACTTTCATCCCAGAACATAGTTTAGGGGCCATTACCTCTTCAACTATAGTCATTTTTCTTTCGATTGCAAACGTACCCAGTTTTTCAATAGTGTAATGGTTTTACATAGAAAACTTACCGTTGGCTCTAGATTCTAATCTATCACTCCGATTTGCAAACGGATTTCACTGAAGCTGTAAATTGCATCCCAGAACATAGTTTAGGGGCCATTACCTCTTCAACTATAGTCATTTTTCTTTCGATTGCAAACGTACCCAGTTTTTCAATAGTGTAATGGTTTAACATAGAAAACTTACCATTGGCTCTAGATTCTAATCTATCACTCCGATTTGCAAACAGATTTCACTGAAGCTGTAAATTGCATCCCAGAACGTAGTTTAGGGGCCATTACCTCTTCAACTATAGTCATTTTTCTTTCGATTGCAAACGTAACCAGTTTTTCAATGGTGTAATGGTTTAACATAGAAAACTTACCGTTGGCTCTAGATTCTAATCTATCACTCCGATTTGCAAATGGATTTCACTGAAGCTGTAAATTGCATCCCAGAACATAGTTTAGGGGCCATTACCTCTTCAACTATAGTCATTTTTCTTTCGATTGCAAACGTACCCAGTTTTTCAATGGTGTAATGGTTTAACATAGAAAACTTACCGTTGGCTCTAGATTCTAATCTATCACTCCAATTTGCAAACGGTTTTCACTGAAGCTGTAAATTGCATCCTAGAACATAGTTTAGGGGCCATTACCTCTTCAACTATAGTCATTTTTCTTTCGATTGCAAACGTACCCAGTTTTTCAATGGTGTAATGGTTTAACATAGAAAACTTACCGTTGGCTCTAGATTCTAATCTATCACTCCGAATTGCAAACAGATTTCACTGAAGCTGTAACTTTTATCCCAGAACATAGTTTAGGGGCCATTACCTCTTCAACTATAGTCATTTTTCTTTCGATTGCAAACGTAACCAGTTTTTCAATGGTGTAATGGTTTAACATAGAAAACTTACCGTTGGCTCTAGATTCCAATCTATCACTCCAATTTGCAAACGGATTTCACTGAAGCTGTAACTTTCATCCCAGAACATAGTTTAGGGGCCATTAACTCTTCAACTATAGTCATTTTTCTTTCGATTGCAAACGTAACCATTTTTTCAATGGTGTAATGGTTTAACATAGAAAACTTACCGTCGGCTCTAGTTTCTAATCTATCACTCCGATTTGCAAACGGATTTCACGGAAGCTGTAAATTGCATCCCAGAACATAGTTTAGGGGCCATTATCTCTTCAACTATAGTCATTTTTCTTTCGATTGCAAACGTACCCAGTTTTTCAATGGTGTAATGGTTTAACATAGAAAACTTACCGTTGGCTCTAGATTCTAATCTATCACTCCGATTTGCAAACAGATTTCACTGAAGCTGTAAATTGCATCCCAGAACGTAGTTTAGGGGCCATTACCTCTTCAACTATAGTCATTTTTCTTTCGATTACAAACGTACCCAGTTTTTCAATGGTGTAATGGTTTAACATAGAAAACTTACCGTTGGCTCTAGATTCTAATCTATCACTCCGATTTGCAAACAGATTTCACTGAAGCTGTAAATTGCATCCAGAACGTAGTTTAGGGGCCATTACCTCTTCAACTATAGTCATTTTTCTTTCGATTGCAAACGTACCCAGTTTTTCAATGGTGTAATGGTTTAACATAGAAAACTTACCTTTGGCTCTAGATTCTAATGTATCACTCCAATTTGCAAACGGATTTCACCAAAGCTGTAAATTGCATCCTAGAACATAGTTTAGGGGCCATTACCTCTTCAACTATAGTCATTTTTCTTTCGATTGCAAACGTACCCAGTTTTTCAATGGTGTAATGGTTTAACATAGAAAACTTACCGTTGGCTCTCGATTCTAATCTATCACTCCGATTTGCAAACAGATTTCACTGAAGCTGTAACTTTCATCCCAGAACATAGTTTAGGGGCCATTACCTCTTCAACTATAGTCATTTTTCTTTCGATTGCAAACGTAACCAGTTTTTCAATGGTGTAATGGTTTAACATAGAAAACTTACCGTTGGCTCTAGATTCTAATCTATCACTCCGATTTGCAAACGGATTTCCCTGAAGCTGTAACTTTCATCCCAGAACATAGTTTAGGGGCCATTACCTCTTCAACTATAGTCATTTTTCTTTCGATTGCAAACGTACCCAGTTTTTTAATGGTGTAATGGTTTAACATAGAAAACTTACTGTTGGCTCTAGATTCTAATCTATCACTCCGATTTGCAAACGGATTTCACTGAAGCTGTAAATTGCATCCCAGAACATAGTTTAGGGGCCATTACCTCTTCAACTATAGTCATTTTTCTTTCGATTGCAAACGTAACCAGTTTTTGAATGGTGTAATGGTTTAACATAGAAAACTTACCGTTGGCTCTCGATTCTAATCTATCACTCCGATTTGCAAATGGATTTCACTGAAGCTGTAACTTTCATCCCAGAACATAGTTTAGGGGCCATTACCTCTTCAACTACAGGATCTTCTCAAAAAATTAGCATATTGTGATAAAGTTCATTATTTTCTGTAATGTACTGATAAACATTAGACTTTCATATATTTTAGATTCAAATACACACAACTGAAGTAGTTCAAGCCTTTTATTGTTTTAAAATTGATGATTTTGGCATACAGCTCATGAAAACCCAAATTTCCTATCTCAAAAAATTAGCATATTTCATCCGACCAATAAAAGAAAAGTGTTTTTAAAACAAAAAAAGTCAACCTTCAAATAATTATGTTCAGTTATGCACTCAATACTTGTTCAGGAATCCTTTTGCAGAACTGACTGCTTCAATGCGGCGTGGCATGGAGGCAATCAGCCTGTGGCACTGCTGCTCAGGTGTTATGGAGGCCCAGGATGCTTCGATAGCGGCCTTAAGCTCATCCAGAGTGTTGGGTCTTGCGTCTCTCAACTTTCTCTTCGCAATATCCCACAGATTCTCTATGGGGTTCAGGTCAGGAGAGTTGGCAGGCCAATTGAGCACAGTAATACCATGGTCAGTAAACCATTTACCAGTGGTTTTGGCACTGTGAGCAGGTGCCAGGTCGTACTGAAAAATGAAATCTTCATCTCCATAAAGCTTTTCAGCAGATGGAAGCATGAAGTGCTCCAAAATCTCCTGATAGCTAGCTGCATTGACCCTGCCCTTGATAAAACACAGTGGACCAACACCAGCAGCTGACATGGCACTCCAGACCATCACTGACTGTGGGTACTTGACACTGGACTTCAGGCATTTTGGCATTTCCCTCTCCCCAGTCTTCCTCCAGACTCTGGCACCTTGATTTCCGAATGACATGTAAAAGTTGCTTTCATCAGAAAAAAGTACTTTGGACCACTGAGCAACAGTCCAGTGCTGCTTCTCTGTAGCCCAGGTCAGGCGCTTCTGCCGCTGTTTCTGGTTCAAAAGTGGGTTCATGCTTCCATCTGCTGAAAAGCTTTATGGAGATGAAGATTTCATTTTCCAGCCCGACCTGGCACCTGCTCACAGTGCCAAAACCACTGGTAAATGGTTTACTGACCATGGTATTACTGTGCTCAATTGGCCTGCCAACTCTCCTGACCTGAACCCCATAGAGAATCTGTGGGATATTTTGAAGAGAAAGTTGAGAGATGCAAGACCCAACACTCTGAATGAGCTTAAGGCCGCTATCGAAGCATCCTGGGCCTCTATAACACCTGAGCAGTGCCACAGGCTGATTGCCTCCATGCGACGCCGCATTGAAGCAGTCATTTCTGCAAAAGGATTCCCGACCAAGTATTGAGTGCATAACTGAACATAATTATTTGAAGGTTGACTTTTTTTGTTTTAAAAACACTTTTCTTTTATTGGTCGGATGAAATATGCTATTTTTTTGAGATAGGAAATTTGGGTTTTCATGAGCTGTATGCCAAAATCATCAATTTTAAAACAATAAAAGGCTTGAACTACTTCATTTGTGTGTATTTGAATATAAAATATAAGAAAGTCTAATGTTTATCAGTACATTACAGAAAATAATGAACTTTATAACAATATGCTAATTTTTTGAGAAGATCCTGTATAGTCATTTTTCTTTCGATTGCAAACATAACCAGTTTTTCAATGGTGTAACGGTTTAACATAGAAAACTTACCGTTGGCTCTCGATTCTAATCTATCACTCCGATTTGCAAACGGATTTCACTGAAGCTGTAACTTTCATTCCAGAACATAGTTTAGGGGCCATTACCTCTTCAACTATAGTCATTTTTCTTTCGATTGCAAACGTAACCAGTTTTTCAATGGTGTAATGGTGTAACATAGAAAACTTACCGTTGGCTCTCGATTCTAATCTATCACTCCGATTTGCAAACGGATTTCACTGAAGCTGTAACTTTCATCCCAGAACATAGTTTAGGGGCCATTACCTCTTCAACTATAGTCATTTTTCTTTCGATTGCAAACGTAACCAGTTTTTCAATGGTTTAATGGTTTAACATAGAAAACTTACCGTTGGCTCTCGATTCTAATCTATCACTCCGATTTGCAAACGGATTTCACTGAAGCTGTAACTTTCATCCCAGAACATAGTTTAGGGGCCATTACCTCTTCAACTATAGTCATTTTTCTTTCGATTGCAAACGTAACCAGTTTTTCAATGGTGTAATGGTTTAACATAGAAAACTTACCGTTGGCTCTAGATTCTACTCTATCACTCCGATTTGCAAACGGATTTCACTGAACCTGTAAATTGCATCCCAGAACATAGTTTAGGGGCCATTACCTCTTCAACTATAGTCATTTTTCTTTCGATTGCAAACGTACCCAGTTTTCAATGGTGTAATGGTTTCACATAGAAAACTTACCATTGGCTCTAGATTCTAATCTATCACTCCGATTTGCAAACGGATTTCACTGAAGCTGTAACTTTCATCTCAGAACATAGTTTAGGGGCCATTACCTCTTCAACTATAGTCATTTTTCTTTCGATTGCAAACGTACCCAGTTTTTCAATGGTGTAATGGTTTTACATAGAAAACTTACCGTTGGCTCTAGATTCTAATCTATCACTCCGATTTGCAAACGGATTTCACTGATGCTGTAAATTGCATCCCAGAACATAGTTTAGGGGCCATTACCTCTTCAACTATAGTCATTTTTCTTTCGATTGCAAACGTACCCAGTTTTTCAATAGTGTAATGGTTTAACATAGAAAACTTACCATTGGCTCTAGATTCTAATCTATCACTCCGATTTGCAAACAGATTTCACTGAAGCTGTAAATTGCATCCCAGAACGTAGTTTAGGGGCCATTACCTCTTCAACTATAGTCATTTTTCTTTCGATTGCAAACGTAACCAGTTTTTCAATGGTGTAATGGTTTAACATAGAAAACTTACCGTTGGCTCTAGATTCTAATCTATCACTCCGATTTGCAAATGGATTTCACTGAAGCTGTAAATTGCATCCCAGAACATAGTTTAGGGGCCATTACCTCTTCAACTATAGTCATTTTTCTTTCGATTGCAAACGTACCCAGTTTTTCAATAGTGTAATGGTTTAACATAGAAAACTTACCATTGGCTCTAGATTCTAATCTATCACTCCGATTTGCAAACAGATTTCACTGAAGCTGTAAATTGCATCCCAGAACGTAGTTTAGGGGCCATTACCTCTTCAACTATAGTCATTTTTCTTTCGATTGCAAACGTAACCAGTTTTTCAATGGTGTAATGGTTTAACATAGAAAACTTACCGTTGGCTCTAGATTCTAATCTATCACTCCGATTTGCAAATGGACTTCACTGAAGCTGTAAATTGCATCCCAGAACATAGTTTAGGGGCCATTACCTCTTCAACTATAGTCATTTTTCTTTCGATTGCAAACGTACCCAGTTTTTCAATGGTGTAATGGTTTAACATAGAAAACTTACCGTTGGCTCTAGATTCTAATCTATCACTCCAATTTGCAAACGGTTTTCACTAAAGCTGTAAATTGCATCCTAGAACATAGTTTAGGGGCCATTACCTCTTCAACTATAGTCATTTTTCTTTCGATTGCAAACGTACCCAGTTTTTCAATGGTGTAATGGTTTAACATAGAAAACTTACCGTTGGCTCTAGATTCTAATCTATCACTCCGATTTGCAAACAGATTTCACTGAAGCTGTAACTTTTATCCCAGAACATAGTTTAGGGGCCATTACCTCTTCAACTATAGTCATTTTTCTTTTGATTGCAAACGTAACCAGTTTTTCAATGGTGTAATGGTTTAACATAGAAAACTTACCGTTGGCTCTAGATTCCAATCTATCACTCCGATTTGCAAACGGATTTCACTGAAGCTGTAACTTTCATCCCAGAACATAGTTTAGGGGCCATTACCTCTTCAACTATAGTCATTTTTCTTTCGATTGCAAACGTACCCAGTTTTTCAATGGTGTAATGGTTTAACGTAGAAAACTTACCGTTGGCTCTAGATTCTAATCTATCACTCCACTTTGCAAACTGATTTAACTGAAGCTGTAACTTTCATCCCAGAACATAGTTTAGGGGCCATTACCTCTTCAACTATAGTCATTTTTCTTTCGATTGCAAACGTAACCAGTTTTTTAATGGTGTAATGGTTTAACATAGAAAACTTACCGTTGGCTCTAGATTCTAATCTATCACTCTGATTTGCAAACGGATTTCACTGAAGCTGTAAATTGCATCCCAGAACATAGTTTAGGGGCCATTACCTCTTCAACTATAGACATTTTTCTTTCGATTGCAAACGTAACCAGTTTTTCAATGGTGTAATGGTGTAACATAGAAAACTTACCGTTGGCTCTAGATTCTAATCTATCACTCCGATTTGCAAACGGATTTCACTGAAGCTGTAACTTTCATCCCAGAACATAGTTTAGGGGCCATTACCTCTTCAACTATAGTCATTTTTCTTTCGATTGCAAACGTACCCAGTTTTTTAATGGTGTAATGGTTTAACATAGAAAACTTACCGTTGGCTCTAGATTCTAATCTATCACTCCGATTTGCAAACGGATTTCACTGAAGCTGTAAATTGCATCCCAGAACATAGTTTAGGGGCCATTACCTCTTCAACTATAGTCATTTTTCTTTCGATTGCAAACGTAACCAGTTTTTCAATGGTGTAATGGTTTAACATAGAAAACTTACCGTTGGCTCTAGATTCTAATCTATCACTCTGATTTGCAAACGGATTTCACTGAAGCTGTAAATTGCATCCCAGAACATAGTTTAGGGGCCATTACCTCTTCAACTATAGTCATTTTTCTTTCGATTGCAAACGTAACCAGTTTTTCAATGGTGTAATGGTGTAACATAGAAAACTTACCGTTGGCTCTAGATTCTAATCTATCACTCCGATTTGCAAACGGATTTCACTGAAGCTGTAAATTGCATCCCAGAACATAGTTTAGGGGCCATTACCTCTTCAACTATAGTCATTTTTCTTTCGATTGCAAACGTACCCAGTTTTTCAATGGTGTAATGGTTTAACATAGAAAACTTACCGTTGGCTCTAGATTCTAATCTAACACTCCGATTTGCAAACAGATTTCACTGAAGTTGTAAATTTCATCCCAGAACGTAGTTTAGGGGCCATTACCTCTTCAACTATAGTCATTTTTCTTTCGATTGCAAACGTACCCAGTTTTTCAATGGTGTAATGGTTTAACATAGAAAACTTACCTTTGGCTCTAGATTCTAATGTATCACTCCAATTTGCAAACGGATTTCACCAAAGCTGTAAATTGCATCCTAGAACATAGTTTAGGGGCCATTACCTCTTCAACTATAGTCATTTTTCTTTCGATTGCAAACGTACCCAGTTTTTCAATGGTGTAATGGTTTAACATAGAAAACTTACCGTTGGCTCTAGATTCTAATCTATCACTCCGATTTGCAAACAGATTTCACTGAAGCTGTAACTTTCATCCCAGAACATAGTTTAGGGGCCATTACCTCTTCAACTATAGTCATTTTTCTTTCGATTGCAAACGTACCCAGTTTTTCAATGGTGTAATGGTTTAACATTGAAAACTTACCGTTGGCTCTAGATTCTAATCTATCACTCCGATTTGCAAACGGAATTTTACTGAAGCTGTAAATTGCATCCCAGAACATAGTTTAGAGGCCATTACCTCTTCAACTATTGTCATTTTTCTTTCGATTGCAAACGTACCCAGTTTTTCAATGGTGTAATGGTTTAACATAGAAAAGTTACCGTTGGCTCTCGATTCTAATCTATCACTCCGATTTGCAAACGGATTTCACTGAAGCTGTAACTTTCATCCCAGAACATAGTTTAGGGGCCTTTACCTCTTCAACTATAGTCATTTTTCTTTCGATTGCAAACGTAACCAGTTTTTCAATGGTGTAATGGTTTAACATAGAAAACTTACCGTTGGCTCTCGATTCTAATCTATCACTCCGATTTGCAAACGGATTTCACTGAAGCTGTAACTTTCATCCCAGAACATAGTTTAGGGGCCATTACCTCTTCAACTATAGTCATTTTTCTTTCGATTGCAAACGTAACCAGTTTTTCAATGGTGTAATGGTTTAACATAGAAAACTTACCGTTGGCTCTCGATTCTAATCTATCACTCCGATTTGCAAACGGATTTCACTGAAGCTGTAACTTTCATCCCAGAACATAGTTTAGGGGCCATTACCTCTTCAACTACAGGATCTTCTCAAAAAATTAGCATATGGTGATAAAGTTCATTATTTTCTGTAATGTACTGATAAACATTAGACTTTCATATATTTTAGATTCAAATACACACAACTGAAGTAGTTCAAGCCTTTTATTGTTTTAAAATTGATGATTTTGGCATACAGCTCATGAAAACCCAAATTTCCTATCTCAAAAAATTAGCATATTTCATCCGACCAATAAAAGAAAAGTGTTTTTAAAACAAAAAAAGTCAACCTTCAAATAATTATGTTCAGTTATGCACTCAATACTTGTTCAGGAATCCTTTTGCAGAACTGACTGCTTCAATGCGGCGTGGCATGGAGGCAATCAGCCTGTGGCACTGCTGCTCAGGTGTTATGGAGGCCCAGGATGCTTCGATAGCGGCCTTAAGCTCATCCAGAGTGTTGGGTCTTGCGTCTCTCAACTTTCTCTTCGCAATATCCCACAGATTCTCTATGGGGTTCAGGTCAGGAGAGTTGGCAGGCCAATTGAGCACAGTAATACCATGGTCAGTAAACCATTTACCAGTGGTTTTGGCACTGTGAGCAGGTGCCAGGTCGTACTGAAAAATGAAATCTTCATCTCCATAAAGCTTTTCAGCAGATGGAAGCATGAAGTGCTCCAAAATCTCCTGATAGCTAGCTGCATTGACCCTGCCCTTGATAAAACACAGTGGACCAACACCAGCAGCTGACATGGCACTCCAGACCATCACTGACTGTGGGTACTTGACACTGGACTTCAGGCATTTTGGCATTTCCCTCTCCCCAGTCTTCCTCCAGACTCTGGCACCTTGATTTCCGAATGACATGTAAAAGTTGCTTTCATCAGAAAAAAGTACTTTGGACCACTGAGCAACAGTCCAGTGCTGCTTCTCTGTAGCCCAGGTCAGGCGCTTCTGCCGCTGTTTCTGGTTCAAAAGTGGGTTCATGCTTCCATCTGCTGAAAAGCTTTATGGAGATGAAGATTTCATTTTCCAGCCCGACCTGGCACCTGCTCACAGTGCCAAAACCACTGGTAAATGGTTTACTGACCATGGTATTACTGTGCTCAATTGGCCTGCCAACTCTCCTGACCTGAACCCCATAGAGAATCTGTGGGATATTTTGAAGAGAAAGTTGAGAGATGCAAGACCCAACACTCTGAATGAGCTTAAGGCCGCTATCGAAGCATCCTGGGCCTCTATAACACCTGAGCAGTGCCACAGGCTGATTGCCTCCATGCGACGCCGCATTGAAGCAGTCATTTCTGCAAAAGGATTCCCGACCAAGTATTGAGTGCATAACTGAACATAATTATTTGAAGGTTGACTTTTTTTGTTTTAAAAACACTTTTCTTTTATTGGTCGGATGAAATATGCTATTTTTTGAGATAGGAAATTTGGGTTTTCATGAGCTGTATGCCAAAATCATCAATTTTAAAACAATAAAAGGCTTGAACTACTTCATTTGTGTGTATTTGAATATAAAATATAAGAAAGTCTAATGTTTATCAGTACATTACAGAAAATAATGAACTTTATAACAATATGCTAATTTTTTGAGAAGATCCTGTATAGTCATTTTTCATTCGATTGCAAACATAACCAGTTTTTCAATGGTGTAATGGTTTAACATAGAAAACTTACCGTTGGCTCTAGATTCTAATCTATCACTCTGATTTGCAAACGGATTTCACTGAAGCTGTAAATTGCATCCCAGAACATAGTCTAGGAGCCATTACCTCTTCAACTATAGTCATTTTTCTTTCGATTGCAAACGTAACCAGTTTTTCAATGGTGTAATGGTTTAACATAGAAAACTTACCATTGGCTCTAGATTCTAATCTATCACTCCGATTTGCAAACAGATTTCACTGAAGCTGTAAATTGCATCCCAGAACGTAGTTTAGGGGCCATTACCTCTTCAACTATAGTCATTTTTCTTTCGATTGCAAACGTAACCAGTTTTTCAATGGTGTAATGGTTTAACATAGAAAACTTACCATTGGCTCTAGATTCTAATCTATCACTCCGATTTGCAAATGGATTTCACTGAAGCTGTAAATTGCATCCCAGAACATAGTTTAGGGGCCATTACCTCTTCAACTATAGTCATTTTTCTTTCGATTGCAAACGTACCCAGTTTTTCAATGGTGTAATGGTTTAACATAGAAAACTTACCGTTGGCTCTAGATTCTAATCTATCACTCCAATTTGCAAACGGTTTTCACTAAAGCTGTAAATTGCATCCTAGAACATAGTTTAGGGGCCATTACCTCTTCAACTATAGTCATTTTTCTTTCGATTGCAAACGTACCCAGTTTTTCAATGGTGTAATGGTTTAACATAGAAAACTTACCGTTGGCTCTAGATTCTAATCTATCACTCCGATTTGCAAACAGATTTCACTGAAGCTGTAACTTTTATCCCAGAACATAGTTTAGGGGCCATTACCTCTTCAACTATAGTCATTTTTCTTTCGATTGCAAACGTAACCAGTTTTTCAATGGTGTAATGGTTTAACATAGAAAACTTACCGTTGGCTCTAGATTCCAATCTATCACTCCGATTTGCAAACGGATTTCACTGAAGCTGTAACTTTCATCCCAGAACATAGTTTAGGGGCCATTAACTCTTCAACTATAGTCATTTTTCTTTCGATTGCAAACGTAACCAGTTTTTCAATGGTGTAATGGTTTAACATAGAAAACTTACCGTTGGCTCTAGTTTCTAATCTATCACTCCGATTTGCAAACGGATTTCACGGAAGCTGTAAATTGCATCCCAGAACATAGTTTAGGGGCCATTACCTCTTCAACTATAGTCATTTTTCTTTCGATTGCAAACGTACCCAGTTTTTCAATGGTGTAATGGTTTAACATAGAAAACTTACCGTTGGCTCTAGATTCTAATCTATCACTCCGATTTGCAAACAGATTTCACTGAAGCTGTAAATTGCATCCCAGAACGTAGTTTAGGGGCCATTACCTCTTCAACTATAGTCATTTTTCTTTCGATTACAAACGTACCCAGTTTTTCAATGGTGTAACGGTTTAACATAGAAAACTTACCGTTGGCTCTAGATTCTAATGTATCACTCCAATTTGCAAACGGATTTCACTAAAGCTGTAAATTGCATCCTAGAACATAGTTTAGGGGCCATTACCTCTTCAACTATAGTCATTTTTCTTTCGATTGCAAACGTACCCAGTTTTTCAATGGTGTAATGGTTTAACATAGAAAACTTACCGTTGACTCTAGATTCTAATCTATCACTCCGATTTGCAAACAGATTTCACTGAAGCTGTAACTTTCATCCCAGAACATAGTTTAGGGGCCATTACCTCTTCAACTATAGTCATTTTTCTTTCGATTGCAAACGTAACCAGTTTTTCAATGGTGTAATGGTTTAACATAGAAAACTTACCGTTGGCTCTCGATTCTAATCTATCACTCCGATTTGCAAACGGATTTCACTGAAGCTGTAAATTGCATCCCAGAACATAGTTTAGGGGCCATTACCTCTTCAACTATAGTCATTTTTCTTTCGATTGCAAACGTACCCAGTTTTTCAATGGTGTAATGGTTTAACATAGAAAACTTACCGTTGGCTCTAGATTCTAATCTAACACTCCGATTTGCAAACAGATTTCACTGAAGTTGTAAATTGCATCCCAGAACGTAGTTTAGGGGCCATTACCTCTTCAACTATAGTCATTTTTCTTTCGATTGCAAACGTACCCAGTTTTTCAATGGTGTAATGGTTTAACATAGAAAACTTACCTTTGGCTCTAGATTCTAATGTATCACTCCAATTTGCAAACGGATTTCACCAAAGCTGTAAATTGCATCCTAGAACATAGTTTAGGGGCCATTACCTCTTCAACTATAGTCATTTTTCTTTCGATTGCAAACGTAACCAGTTTTTCAATGGTGTAATGGTTTAACATAGAAAACTTACCGTTGGCTCTTGATTCTAATCTATCACTCAGATTTGCAAACGGATTTCACTGAAGCTGTAACTTTCATCCCAGAACATAGTTTAGGGGCCATTACCTCTTCAACTATAGTCATTTTTCTTTCGATTGCAAACGTACCCAGTTTTTTAATGGTGTAATGGTTTAACATAGAAAACTTACCGTTGGCTCTAGATTCTAATCTATCACTCCGATTTGCAAACGGATTTCACTGAAGCTGTAAATTGCATCCCAGAACATAGTTTAGGGGCCATTACCTCTTCAACTATAGTCATTTTTCTTTCGATTGCAAACGTAACCAGTTTTTCAATGGTGTAATGGTTTAACATAGAAAACTTACCGTTGGCTCTCAATTCTAATCTATCACTCCGATTTGCAAACGGATTTCACTGAAGCTGTAACTTTCATCCCAGAACATAGTTTAGGGGCCATTACCTCTTCAACTATAGTCATTTTTCTTTCGATTGCAAACGTAACCAGTTTTTCAATGGTGTAATGGTTTAACATAGAAAACTTACCGTTGGCTCTCGATTCTAATCTATCACTCCGATTTGCAAACGGATTTCACTGAAGTTGTAAATTTCATCCCAGAACGTAGTTTAGGGGCCATTACCTCTTCAACTATAGTCATTTTTCTTTCGATTGCAAACGTACCCAGTTTTTCAATGGTGTAATGGTTTAACATAGAAAACTTACCTTTGGCTCTAGATTCTAATGTATCACTCCAATTTGCAAACGGATTTCACCAAAGCTGTAAATTGCATCCTAGAACATAGTTTAGGGGCCATTACCTCTTCAACTATAGTCATTTTTCTTTCGATTGCAAACGTAACCAGTTTTTCAATGGTGTAATGGTTTAACATAGAAAACTTACCGTTGGCTCTAGATTCTAATCTATCACTCCGATTTGCAAACGGATTTCACTGAAGCTGTAAATTGCATCCCAGAACATAGTTTAGGGGCCATTACCTCTTCAACTATAGTCATTTTTCTTTCGACTGCAAACGTACCCAGTTTTTCAATGGTGTAATGGTTTAACATAGAAAACTTACCGTTGGCTCTAGATTCTAATCTATCACTCCGATTTGCAAACGGAATTTTACTGAAGCTGTAAATTACATCCCAGAACATAGTTTAGAGGCCATTACCTCTTCAACTATAGTCATTTTTCTTTCGATTGCAAACGTAACCAGTTTTTCAATGGTGTAATGGTTTAACATAGAAAAAGTACCGTTGGCTCTAGATTCTAATCTATCACTCCGATTTGCAAACGGATTTCACTGAAGCTGTAACTTTCATCCCAGTACATAGTTTAGGGGCCATTACCTCTTCAACTATTGTCATTTTTCTTTCGATTGCAAACGTACCCAGTTTTTCAATGGTGTAATGGTTTAACATAGAAAACTTACCGTTGGCTCTAGATTCTAATCTATCACTCTGATTTGCAAACGGATTTCACTGAAGCTGTAAATTGCATCCCAGAACATAGTTTAGGGGCCATTACCTCTTCAACTATAGTCATTTTTCTTTCGATTGCAAACGTAACCAGTTTTTCAATGGTGTAATGGTGTAACATAGAAAACTTACCGTTGGCTCTAGATTCTAATCTATCACTCCGATTTGCAAACGGATTTCACTGAAGCTGTAAATTGCATCCCAGAACATAGTTTAGGGGCCATTACCTCTTCAACTATAGTCATTTTTCTTTCGATTGCAAACGTACCCAGTTTTTCAATAGTGTAATGGTTTAACATAGAAAACTTACCGTTGGCTCTAGATTCTAATCTAACACTCCGATTTGCAAACAGATTTCACTGAAGTTGTAAATTTCATCCCAGAACGTAGTTTAGGGGCCATTACCTCTTCAACTATAGTCATTTTTCTTTCGATTGCAAACGTACCCAGTTTTTCAATGGTGTAATGGTTTAACATAGAAAACTTACCTTTGGCTCTAGATTCTAATGTATCACTCCAATTTGCAAACGGATTTCACCAAAGCTGTAAATTGCATCCTAGAACATAGTTTAGGGGCCATTACCTCTTCAACTATAGTCATTTTTCTTTCGATTGCAAACGTACCCAGTTTTTCAATGGTGTAATGGTTTAACATAGAAAACTTACCGTTGGCTCTAGATTCTAATCTATCACTCCGATTTGCAAACAGATTTCACTGAAGCTGTAACTTTCATCCCAGAACATAGTTTAGGGGCCATTACCATTTCAACTATAGTCATTTTTCTTTCGATTGCAAACGTAACCAGTTTTTCAATGGTGTAATGGTTTAACATAGAAAACTTACCGTTGGCTCTAGATTCTAATCTATCACTCCGATTTGCAAACGGATTTCACTGAAGCTGTAAATTGCATCCCAGAACATAGTTTAGGGGCCATTACCTCTTCAACTATAGTCATTTTTCTTTCGATTACAAACGTACCCAGTTTTTCAATGGTGTAATGGTTTAACATAGAAAACTTACCGTTGGCTCTAGATTCTAATCTATCACTCCGATTTGCAAACGGAATTTTACTGAAGCTGTAAATTGCATCCCAGAACATAGTTTAGAGGCCATTACCTCTTCAACTATTGTCATTTTTCTTTCGATTGCAAACGTACCCAGTTTTTCAATGGTGTAATGGTTTAACATAGAAAAGTTACCGTTGGCTCTCGATTCTAATCTATCACTCCGATTTGCAAACGGATTTCACTGAAGCTGTAACTTTCATCCCAGAACATAGGGATGAAAGTTACAGCTCTTCAACTATAGTCATTTTTCTTTCGATTGCAAACGTAACCAGTTTTTCAATGGTGTAATGGTTTAACATAGAAAACTTACCGTTGGCTCTCAATTCTAATCTATCACTCCGATTTGCAAACGGATTTCACTGAAGCTGTAACTTTCATCCCAGAACATAGTTTAGGGGCCATTACCTCTTCAACTATAGTCATTTTTCTTTCGATTGCAAACGTAACCAGTTTTTCAATGGTGTAATGGTTTAACATAGAAAACTTACCGTTGGCTCTCGATTCTAATCTATCACTCCGATTTGCAAACGGATTTCACTGAAGCTGTAACTTTCATCCCAGAACATAGTTTAGGGGCCTTTACCTCTTCAACTATAGTCATTTTTCTTTCGATTGCAAACGTAACCAGTTTTTCAATGGTGTAATGGTTTAACATAGAAAACTTACCGTTGGCTCTCGATTCTAATCTATCACTCCGATTTGCAAACGGATTTCACTGAAGCTGTAACTTTCATCCCAGAACATAGTTTAGGGGCCATTACCTCTTCAACTATAGTCATTTTTCTTTCGATTGCAAACGTAACCAGTTTTTCAATGGTGTAATGGTTTAACATAGAAAACTTACCGTTGGCTCTCGATTCTAATCTATCACTCCGATTTGCAAACGGATTTCACTGAAGCTGTAACTTTCATCCCAGAACATAATTTAGGGGCCATTACCTCTTCAACTACAGGATCTTCTCAAAAAATTAGCATATTGTGATAAAGTTCATTATTTTCTGTAATGTACTGATAAACATTAGACTTTCATATATTTTAGATTCAAATACACACAACTGAAGTAGTTCAAGCCTTTTATTGTTTTAAAATTGATGATTTTGGCATACAGCTCATGAAAACCCAAATTTCCTATCTCAAAAAATTAGCATATTTCATCCGACCAATAAAAGAAAAGTGTTTTTAAAACAAAAAAAGTCAACCTTCAAATAATTATGTTCAGTTATGCACTCAATACTTGTTCAGGAATCCTTTTGCAGAACTGACTGCTTCAATGCGGCGTGGCATGGAGGCAATCAGCCTGTGGCACTGCTGCTCAGGTGTTATGGAGGCCCAGGATGCTTCGATAGCGGCCTTAAGCTCATCCAGAGTGTTGGGTCTTGCGTCTCTCAACTTTCTCTTCGCAATATCCCACAGATTCTCTATGGGGTTCAGGTCAGGAGAGTTGGCAGGCCAATTGAGCACAGTAATACCATGGTCAGTAAACCATTTACCAGTGGTTTTGGCACTGTGAGCAGGTGCCAGGTCGTACTGAAAAATGAAATCTTCATCTCCATAAAGCTTTTCAGCAGATGGAAGCATGAAGTGCTCCAAAATCTCCTGATAGCTAGCTGCATTGACCCTGCCCTTGATAAAACACAGTGGACCAACACCAGCAGCTGACATGGCACTCCAGACCATCACTGACTGTGGGTACTTGACACTGGACTTCAGGCATTTTGGCATTTCCCTCTCCCCAGTCTTCCTCCAGACTCTGGCACCTTGATTTCCGAATGACATGTAAAAGTTGCTTTCATCAGAAAAAAGTACTTTGGACCACTGAGCAACAGTCCAGTGCTGCTTCTCTGTAGCCCAGGTCAGGCGCTTCTGCCGCTGTTTCTGGTTCAAAAGTGGGTTCATGCTTCCATCTGCTGAAAAGCTTTATGGAGATGAAGATTTCATTTTCCAGCCCGACCTGGCACCTGCTCACAGTGCCAAAACCACTGGTAAATGGTTTACTGACCATGGTATTACTGTGCTCAATTGGCCTGCCAACTCTCCTGACCTGAACCCCATAGAGAATCTGTGGGATATTTTGAAGAGAAAGTTGAGAGATGCAAGACCCAACACTCTGAATGAGCTTAAGGCCGCTATCGAAGCATCCTGGGCCTCTATAACACCTGAGCAGTGCCACAGGCTGAATGCCTCCATGCGACGCCGCATTGAAGCAGTCATTTCTGCAAAAGGATTCCCGACCAAGTATTGAGTGCATAACTGAACATAATTATTTGAAGGTTGACTTTTTTTCTTTATAACAATATGCTAATTTTTTGAGAAGATCCTGTATAGTCATTTTTCTTTCGATTGCAAACATAACCAGTTTTTCAATGGTGTAATGGTTTAACATAGAAAACTTACCGTTGGCTCTCGATTCTAATCTATCACTCCGATTTGCAAACGGATTTCACTGAAGCTGTAACTTTCATTCCAGAACATAGTTTAGGGGCCATTACCTCTTCAACTATAGTCATTTTTCTTTCGATTGCAAACGTAACCAGTTTTTCAATGGTGTAATGGTGTAACATAGAAAACTTACCGTTGGCTCTCGATTCTAATCTATCACTCCGATTTGCAAACGGATTTCACTGAAGCTGTAACTTTCATCCCAGAACATAGTTTAGGGGCCATTACCTCTTCAACTATAGTCATTTTTCTTTCGATTGCAAACGTAACCAGTTTTTCAATGGTGTAATGGTTTAACATAGAAAACTTACCGTTGGCTCTCGATTCTAATCTATCACTCCGATTTGCAAACAGATTTCACTGAAGCTGTAACTTTCATCCCAGAACATAGTTTAGGGGCCATTACCTCTTCAACTATAGTCATTTTTCTTTCGATTGCAAACGTACCCAGTTTTTCAATGGTGTAATGGTTTAACATAGAAAACTTACCGTTGGCTCTAGATTCTAATCTATCACTCCGATTTGCAAACTGATTTAACTGAAGCTGTAACTTTCATCCCAGAACATAGTTTAGGGGCCATTACCTCTTCAACTATAGTCATTTTTCTTTCGATTGCAAACGTACCCAGTTTTTTAATGGTGTAATGGTTTAACATAGAAAACTTACCGTTGGCTCTAGATTCTAATCTATCACTCTGATTTGCAAACGGATTTCACTGAAGCTGTAAATTGCATCCCAGAACATAGTTTAGGGGCCATTACCTCTTCAACTATAGTCATTTTTCTTTCGATTGCAAACGTAACCAGTTTTTCAATGGTGTAATGGTGTAACATAGAAAACTTACCGTTGGCTCTAGATTCTAATCTATCACTCCGATTTGCAAACGGATTTCACTGAAGCTGTAACTTTCATCCCAGAACATAGTTTAGGGGCCATTACCTCTTCAACTATAGTCATTTTTCTTTCGATTGCAAACGTACCCAGTTTTTTAATGGTGTAATGGTTTAACATAGAAAACTTACCGTTGGCTCTAGATTCTAATCTATCACTCTGATTTGCAAACGGATTTCACTGAAGCTGTAAATTGCATTCCAGAACATAGTTTAGGGACCATTACCTCTTCAACTATAGTCATTTTTCTTTCGATTGCAAACGTAACCAGTTTTTCAATGGTGTAATGGTGTAACATAGAAAACTTACCGTTGGCTCTAGATTCTAATCTATCACTCCGATTTGCAAACGGATTTCACTGAAGCTGTAAATTGCATCCCAGAACATAGTTTAGGGGCCATTACCTCTTCAACTATAGTCATTTTTCTTTCGATTGCAAACGTACCCAGTTTTTCAATGGTGTAATGGTTTAACATAGAAAACTTACCGTTGGCTCTAGATTCTAATCTAACACTCCGATTTGCAAACAGATTTCACTGAAGTTGTAAATTTCATCCCAGAACGTAGTTTAGGGGCCATTACCTCTTCAACTATAGTCATTTTTCTTTCGATTGCAAACGTACCCAGTTTTTCAATGGTGTAATGGTTTAACATAGAAAACTTACCGTTGGCTCTAGATTCTAATCTAACACTCCGATTTGCAAACAGATTTCACTGAAGTTGTAAATTTCATCCCAGAACGTAGTTTAGGGGCCATTACCTCTTCAACTATAGTCATTTTTCTTTCGATTGCAAACGTACCCAGTTTTTCAATGGTGTAATGGTTTAACATAGAAAACTTACCTTTGGCTCTAGATTCTAATGTATCACTCCAATTTGCAAACGGATTTCACCAAAGCTGTAAATTGCATCCTAGAACATAGTTTAGGGGCCATTACCTCTTCAACTATAGTCATTTTTCTTTCGATTGCAAACGTACCCAGTTTTTCAATGGTGTAATGGTTTAACATAGAAAACTTACCGTTGGCTCTAGATTCTAATCTATCACTCCGATTTGCAAACAGATTTCACTGAAGCTGTAAATTGCATCCCAGAACATAGTTTAGGGGCCATTACCTCTTCAACTATAGTCATTTTTCTTTCGATTGCAAACGTACCCAGTTTTTCAATGGTGTAATGGTTTAACATAGAAAACTTACCGTTGGCTCTAGATTCTAATCTATCACTCCGATTTGCAAACGGAATTTTACTGAAGCTGTAAATTGTATCCCAGAACATAGTTTAGAGGCCATTACCTCTTCAACTATTGTCATTTTTCTTTCGATTGCAAACGTACCCAGTTTTTCAATGGTGTAATGGTTTAACATAGAAAAGTTACCGTTGGCTCTCGATTCTAATCTATCACTCCGATTTGCAAACGGATTTCACTGAAGCTGTAACTTTCATCCCAGAACATAGGGATGAAAGTTACAGCTCTTCAACTATAGTCATTTTTCTTTCGATTGCAAACGTAACCAGTTTTTCAATGGTGTAATGGTTTAACATAGAAAACTTACCGTTGGCTCTCAATTCTAATCTATCACTCCGATTTGCAAACGGATTTCACTGAAGCTGTAACTTTCATCCCAGAACATAGTTTAGGGGCCATTACCTCTTCAACTATAGTCATTTTTCTTTCGATTGCAAACGTAACCAGTTTTTCAATGGTGTAATGGTTTAACATAGAAAACTTACCGTTGGCTCTCGATTCTAATCTATCACTCCGATTTGCAAACGGATTTCACTGAAGCTGTAACTTTCATCCCAGAACATAGTTTAGGGGCCTTTACCTCTTCAACTATAGTCATTTTTCTTTCGATTGCAAACGTAACCAGTTTTTCAATGGTGTAATGGTTTAACATAGAAAACTTACCGTTGGCTCTCGATTCTAATCTATCACTCCGATTTGCAAACGGATTTCACTGAAGCTGTAACTTTCATCCCAGAACATAGTTTAGGGGCCATTACCTCTTCAACTATAGTCATTTTTCTTTCGATTGCAAACCTAACCAGTTTTTCAATGGTGTAATGGTTTAACATAGAAAACTTACCGTTGGCTCTCGATTCTAATCTATCACTCCGATTTGCAAACGGATTTCACTGAAGCTGTAACTTTCATCCCAGAACATAGTTTAGGGGCCATTACCTCTTCAACTACAGGATCTTCTCAAAAAATTAGCATATTGTGATAAAGTTCATTATTTTCTGTAATGTACTGATAAACATTAGACTTTCATATATTTTAGATTCAAATACACACAACTGAAGTAGTTCAAGCCTTTTATTGTTTTAAAATTGATGATTTTGGCATACAGCTCATGAAAACCCAAATTTCCTATCTCAAAAAATTAGCATATTTCATCCGACCAATAAAAGAAAAGTGTTTTTAAAACAAAAAAAGTCAACCTTCAAATAATTATGTTCAGTTATGCACTCAATACTTGTTCAGGAATCCTTTTGCAGAACTGACTGCTTCAATGCGGCGTGGCATGGAGGCAATCAGCCTGTGGCACTGCTGCTCAGGTGTTATGGAGGCCCAGGATGCTTCGATAGCGGCCTTAAGCTCATCCAGAGTGTTGGGTCTTGCGTCTCTCAACTTTCTCTTCGCAATATCCCACAGATTCTCTATGGGGTTCAGGTCAGGAGAGTTGGCAGGCCAATTGAGCACAGTAATACCATGGTCAGTAAACCATTTACCAGTGGTTTTGGCACTGTGAGCAGGTGCCAGGTCGTACTGAAAAATGAAATCTTCATCTCCATAAAGCTTTTCAGCAGATGGAAGCATGAAGTGCTCCAAAATCTCCTGATAGCTAGCTGCATTGACCCTGCCCTTGATAAAACACAGTGGACCAACACCAGCAGCTGACATGGCACTCCAGACCATCACTGACTGTGGGTACTTGACACTGGACTTCAGGCATTTTGGCATTTCCCTCTCCCCAGTCTTCCTCCAGACTCTGGCACCTTGATTTCCGAATGACATGTAAAAGTTGCTTTCATCAGAAAAAAGTACTTTGGACCACTGAGCAACAGTCCAGTGCTGCTTCTCTGTAGCCCAGGTCAGGCGCTTCTGCCGCTGTTTCTGGTTCAAAAGTGGGTTCATGCTTCCATCTGCTGAAAAGCTTTATGGAGATGAAGATTTCATTTTCCAGCCCGACCTGGCACCTGCTCACAGTGCCAAAACCACTGGTAAATGGTTTACTGACCATGGTATTACTGTGCTCAATTGGCCTGCCAACTCTCCTGACCTGAACCCCATAGAGAATCTGTGGGATATTTTGAAGAGAAAGTTGAGAGATGCAAGACCCAACACTCTGAATGAGCTTAAGGCCGCTATCGAAGCATCCTGGGCCTCTATAACACCTGAGCAGTGCCACAGGCTGATTGCCTCCATGCGACGCCGCATTGAAGCAGTCATTTCTGCAAAAGGATTCCCGACCAAGTATTGAGTGCATAACTGAACATAATTATTTGAAGGTTGACTTTTTTTCTTTATAACAATATGCTAATTTTTTGAGAAGATCCTGTATAGTCATTTTTCTTTCGATTGCAAACATAACCAGTTTTTCAATGGTGTAATGGTTTAACATAGAAAACTTACCGTTGGCTCTCGATTCTAATCTATCACTCCGATTTGCAAACGGATTTCACTGAAGCTGTAACTTTCATTCCAGAACATAGTTTAGGGGCCATTACCTCTTCAACTATAGTCATTTTTCTTTCGATTGCAAACGTAACCAGTTTTTCAATGGTGTAATGGTGTAACATAGAAAACTTACCGTTGGCTCTCGATTCTAATCTATCACTCCGATTTGCAAACGGATTTCACTGAAGCTGTAACTTTCATCCCAGAACATAGTTTAGGGGCCATTACCTCTTCAACTATAGTCATTTTTCTTTCGATTGCAAACGTAACCAGTTTTTCAATGGTGTAATGGTTTAACATAG
Source organism: Hyperolius riggenbachi (assembly GCF_040937935.1). NCBI lineage: Eukaryota > Metazoa > Chordata > Amphibia > Anura > Hyperoliidae > Hyperolius > Hyperolius riggenbachi. The sequence goes on along the minus strand of NC_090647.1, from coordinate 390,240,315 downwards.
AAAACTTACCGTTGGCTCTCGATTCTAATCTATCACTCCGATTTGCAAACAGATTTCACTGAAGCTGTAACTTTCATCCCAGAACATAGTTTAGGGGCCATTACCTCTTCAACTATAGTCATTTTTCTTTCGATTGCAAACGTACCCAGTTTTTCAATGGTGTAATGGTTTAACATAGAAAACTTACCGTTGGCTCTAGATTCTAATCTATCACTCCGATTTGCAAACTGATTTAACTGAAGCTGTAACTTTCATCCCAGAACATAGTTTAGGGGCCATTACCTCTTCAACTATAGTCATTTTTCTTTCGATTGCAAACGTACCCAGTTTTTTAATGGTGTAATGGTTTAACATAGAAAACTTACCGTTGGCTCTAGATTCTAATCTATCACTCTGATTTGCAAACGGATTTCACTGAAGCTGTAAATTGCATCCCAGAACATAGTTTAGGGGCCATTACCTCTTCAACTATAGTCATTTTTCTTTCGATTGCAAACGTAACCAGTTTTTCAATGGTGTAATGGTGTAACATAGAAAACTTACCGTTGGCTCTAGATTCTAATCTATCACTCCGATTTGCAAACGGATTTCACTGAAGCTGTAACTTTCATCCCAGAACATAGTTTAGGGGCCATTACCTCTTCAACTATAGTCATTTTTCTTTCGATTGCAAACGTACCCAGTTTTTTAATGGTGTAATGGTTTAACATAGAAAACTTACCGTTGGCTCTAGATTCTAATCTATCACTCTGATTTGCAAACGGATTTCACTGAAGCTGTAAATTGCATCCCAGAACATAGTTTAGGGGCCATTACCTCTTCAACTATAGTCATTTTTCTTTCGATTGCAAACGTAACCAGTTTTTCAATGGTGTAATGGTGTAACATAGAAAACTTACCGTTGGCTCTAGATTCTAATCTATCACTCCGATTTGCAAACGGATTTCACTGAAGCTTTAAATTGCATCCCAGAACATAGTTTAGGGGCCATTACCTCTTCAACTATAGTCATTTTTCTTTCGATTGCAAACGTACCCAGTTTTTCAATGGTGTAATGGTTTAACATAGAAAACTTACCGTTGGCTCTAGATTCTAATCTAACACTCCGATTTGCAAACAGATTTCACTGAAGTTGTAAATTTCATCCCAGAACGTAGTTTAGGGGCCATTACCTCTTCAACTATAGTCATTTTTCTTTCGATTGCAAACGTACCCAGTTTTTCAATGGTGTAATGGTTTAACATAGAAAACTTACCGTTGGCTCTAGATTCTAATCTAACACTCCGATTTGCAAACAGATTTCACTGAAGTTGTAAATTTCATCCCAGAACGTAGTTTAGGGGCCATTACCTCTTCAACTATAGTCATTTTTCTTTCGATTGCAAACGTACCCAGTTTTTCAATGGTGTAATGGTTTAACATAGAAAACTTACCTTTGGCTCTAGATTCTAATGTATCACTCCAATTTGCAAACGGATTTCACCAAAGCTGTAAATTGCATCCTAGAACATAGTTTAGGGGCCATTACCTCTTCAACTATAGTCATTTTTCTTTCGATTGCAAACGTACCCAGTTTTTCAATGGTGTAATGGTTTAACATAGAAAACTTACCGTTGGCTCTAGATTCTAATCTATCACTCCGATTTGCAAACAGATTTCACTGAAGCTGTAACTTTCAACCCAGAACATAGTTTAGGGGCCATTACCTCTTCAACTATAGTCATTTTTCTTTCGATTGCAAACGTAACCAGTTTTTCAATGGTGTAATGGTTTAACATAGAAAACTTACCGTTGGCTCTAGATTCTAATCTATCACTCCGATTTGCAAACGGATTTCACTGAAGCTGTAAATTGCATCCCAGAACATAGTTTAGGGGCCATTACCTCTTCAACTATAGTCATTTTTCTTTCGATTGCAAACGTAACCAGTTTTTCAATGGTGTAATGGTTTAACATAGAAAACTTACCGTTGGCTCTACATTCTAATCTATCACTCCGATTTGCAAACGGATTTCACTGAAGCTGTAAATTGCATCCCAGAACATAGTTTAGGGGCCATTACCTCTTCAACTATAGTCATTTTTCTTTCGATTGCAAACGTAACCAGTTTTTCAATGGTGTAATGGTGTAACATAGAAAACTTACCGTTGGCTCTAGATTCTAATCTATCACTCCGATTTGCAAACAGATTTCACTGAAGCTGTAACTTTCATCCCAGAACATAGTTTAGGAGCCATTACCTCTTCAACTATAGTCATTTTTCTTTCGATTGCAAACGTAACCAGTTTTTCAATGGTGTAATGGTTTAACATAGAAAACTTACCGTTGGCTCTAGATTCTAATCTATCACTCCGATTTGCAAACGGATTTCACTGAAGCTGTATTTTTCATCCCAGAACATAGTTTAGGGGCCATTACCTCTTCAACTATAGTCATTTTTCTTTCGATTGCAAACGTACCCAGTTTTTTAATGGTGTAATGGTTTAACATAGAAAACTTACCGTTGGCTCTAGATTCTAATCTATCACTCCGATTTGCAAACGGATTTCACTGAAGCTGTAAATTGCATCCCAGAACATAGTTTAGGGGCCATTACCTCTTCAACTATAGTCATTTTTCTTTCGATTGCAAACGTAACCAGTTTTTCAATGGTGTAATGGTTTAACATAGAAAACTTACCGTTGGCTCTCGATTCTAATCTATCACTCCGATTTGCAAATGGATTTCACTGAAGCTGTAACTTTCATCCCAGAACATAGTTTAGGGGCCATTACCTCTTCAACTACAGGATCTTCTCAAAAATTAGCATATTGTGATAAAGTTCATTATTTTCTGTAATGTACTGATAAACATTAGACTTTCATATATTTTAGATTCAAATACACACAACTGAAGTAGTTCAAGCCTTTTATTGTTTTAAAATTGATGATTTTGGCATACAGCTCATGAAAACCCAAATTTCCTATCTCAAAAAATTAGCATATTTCATCCGACCAATAAAAGAAAAGTGTTTTTAAAACAAAAAAAGTCAACCTTCAAATAATTATGTTCAGTTATGCACTCAATACTTGTTCAGGAATCCTTTTGCAGAACTGACTGCTTCAATGCGGCGTGGCATGGAGGCAATCAGCCTGTGGCACTGCTGCTCAGGTGTTATGGAGGCCCAGGATGCTTCGATAGCGGCCTTAAGCTCATCCAGAGTGTTGGGTCTTGCGTCTCTCAACTTTCTCTTCGCAATATCCCACAGATTCTCTATGGGGTTCAGGTCAGGAGAGTTGGCAGGCCAATTGAGCACAGTAATACCATGGTCAGTAAACCATTTACCAGTGGTTTTGGCACTGTGAGCAGGTGCCAGGTCGTACTGAAAAATGAAATCTTCATCTCCATAAAGCTTTTCAGCAGATGGAAGCATGAAGTGCTCCAAAATCTCCTGATAGCTAGCTGCATTGACCCTGCCCTTGATAAAACACAGTGGACCAACACCAGCAGCTGACATGGCACTCCAGACCATCACTGACTGTGGGTACTTGACACTGGACTTCAGGCATTTTGGCATTTCCCTCTCCCCAGTCTTCCTCCAGACTCTGGCACCTTGATTTCCGAATGACATGTAAAAGTTGCTTTCATCAGAAAAAAGTACTTTGGACCACTGAGCAACAGTCCAGTGCTGCTTCTCTGTAGCCCAGGTCAGGCGCTTCTGCCGCTGTTTCTGGTTCAAAAGTGGGTTCATGCTTCCATCTGCTGAAAAGCTTTATGGAGATGAAGATTTCATTTTCCAGCCCGACCTGGCACCTGCTCACAGTGCCAAAACCACTGGTAAATGGTTTACTGACCATGGTATTACTGTGCTCAATTGGCCTGCCAACTCTCCTGACCTGAACCCCATAGAGAATCTGTGGGATATTTTGAAGAGAAAGTTGAGAGATGCAAGACCCAACACTCTGAATGAGCTTAAGGCCGCTATCGAAGCATCCTGGGCCTCTATAACACCTGAGCAGTGCCACAGGCTGATTGCCTCCATGCGACGCCGCATTGAAGCAGTCATTTCTGCAAAAGGATTCCCGACCAAGTATTGAGTGCATAACTGAACATAATTATTTGAAGGTTGACTTTTTTTGTTTTAAAAACACTTTTCTTTTATTGGTCCGATGAAATATGCTATTTTTTTGAGATAGGAAATTTGGGTTTTCATGAGCTGTATGCCAAAATCATCAATTTTAAAACAATAAAAGGCTTGAACTACTTCATTTGTGTGTATTTGAATATAAAATATAAGAAAGTCTAATGTTTATCAGTACATTACAGAAAATAATGAACTTTATAACAATATGCTAATTTTTTGAGAAGATCCTGTATAGTCATTTTTCTTTCGATTGCAAACATAACCAGTTTTTCAATGGTGTAATGGTTTAACATAGAAAACTTACCGTTGGCTCTAGATTCTAATCTATCACTCTGATTTGCAAACGGATTTCACTGAAGCTGTAAATTGCATCCCAGAACATAGTCTAGGGGCCATTACCTCTTCAACTATAGTCATTTTTCTTTCGATTGCAAACGTAACCAGTTTTTCAATGGTGTAATGGTTTAACATAGAAAACTTACCGTTGGCTCTAGATTCTAATCTATCACTCTGATTTGCAAACGGATTTCACTGAAGCTGTAAATTGCATCCCAGAACATAGTTTAGGGGCCATTACCTCTTCAACTATAGTCATTTTTCTTTCGATTGCAAACGTAACCAGTTTTTCAATGGTGTAATGGTGTAACATAGAAAACTTACCGTTGGCTCTAGATTCTAATCTATCACTCCGATTTGCAAACGGATTTCACTGAAGCTGTAAATTGCATCCCAGAACATAGTTTAGGGGCCATTACCTCTTCAACTATAGTCATTTTTCTTTCGATTGCAAACGTACCCAGTTTTTCAATGGTGTAATGGTTTAACATAGAAAACTTACCGTTGGCTCTAGATTCTAATCTATCACTCCGATTTGCAAACGGAATTTTACTGAAGCTGTAAATTGCATCCCAGAACATAGTTTAGAGGCCATTACCTCTTCAACTATTGTCATTTTTCTTTCGATTGCAAACGTACCCAGTTTTTCAATGGTGTAATGGTTTAACATAGAAAACTTACCGTTGGCTCTAGATTCTAATCTAACACTCCGATTTGCAAACAGATTTCACTGAAGTTGTAAATTTCATCCCAGAACGTAGTTTAGGGGCCATTACCTCTTCAACTATAGTCATTTTTCTTTCGATTGCAAACGTACCCAGTTTTTCAATGGTGTAATGGTTTAACATAGAAAACTTACCTTTGGCTCTAGATTCTAATGTATCACTCCAATTTGCAAACGGATTTCACCAAAGCTGTAAATTGCATCCTAGAACATAGTTTAGGGGCCATTACCTCTTCAACTATAGTCATTTTTCTTTCGATTGCAAACGTACCCAGTTTTTCAATGGTGTAATGGTTTAACATAGAAAACTTACCGTTGGCTCTAGATTCTAATCTATCACTCCGATTTGCAAACAGATTTCACTGAAGCTGTAACTTTCATCCCAGAACATAGTTTAGGGGCCATTACCTCTTCAACTATAGTCATTTTTCTTTCGATTGCAAACGTAACCAGTTTTTTAATGGTGTAATGGTTTAACATAGAAAACTTACCGTTGGCTCTACATTCTAATCTATCACTCCGATTTGCAAACGGATTTCACTGAAGCTGTAAATTGCATCCCAGAACATAGTTTAGGGGCCATTACCTCTTCAACTATAGTCATTTTTCTTTCGATTGCAAACGTACCCAGTTTTTCAATGGTGTAATGGTTTAACATAGAAAACTTACCGTTGGCTCTAGATTCTAATCTATCACTCCGATTTGCAAACGGAATTTTACTGAAGCTGTAAATTGCATCCCAGAACATAGTTTAGAGGCCATTACCTCTTCAACTATTGTCATTTTTCTTTCGATTGCAAACGTACCCAGTTTTTCAATGGTGTAATGGTTTAACATAGAAAAGTTACCGTTGGCTCTCGATTCTAATCTATCACTCCGATTTGCAAACGGATTTCACTGAAGCTGTAACTTTCATCCCAGAACATAGGGATGAAAGTTACAGCTCTTCAACTATTGTCATTTTTCTTTCGATTGCAAACGTAACCAGTTTTTCAATGGTGTAATGGTTTAACATAGAAAACTTACCGTTGGCTCTAGATTCTAATCTATCACTCCGATTTGCAAACGGAATTTTACTGAAGCTGTAAATTGCATCCCAGAACATAGTTTAGAGGCCATTACCTCTTCAACTATTGTCATTTTTCTTTCGATTGCAAACGTACCCAGTTTTTCAATGGTGTAATGGTTTAACATAGAAAAGTTACCGTTGGCTCTCGATTCTAATCTATCACTCCGATTTGCAAACGGATTTCACTGAAGCTGTAACTTTCATCCCAGAACATAGGGATGAAAGTTACAGCTCTTCAACTATAGTCATTTTTCTTTCGATTGCAAACGTAACCAGTTTTTCAATGGTGTAATGGTTTAACATAGAAAACTTACCGTTGGCTCTCGATTCTAATCTATCACTCCGATTTGCAAACGGATTTCACTGAAGCTGTAACTTTCATCCCAGAACATAGTTTAGGGGCCTTTACCTCTTCAACTATAGTCATTTTTCTTTCGATTGCAAACGTAACCAGTTTTTCAATGGTGTAATGGTTTAACATAGAAAACTTACCGTTGGCTCTCGATTCTAATCTATCACTCCGATTTGCAAACGGATTTCACTGAAGCTGTAACTTTCATCCCAGAACATAGTTTAGGGGCCATTACCTCTTCAACTATAGTCATTTTTCTTTCGATTGCAAACGTAACCAGTTTTTCAATGGTGTAATGGTTTAACATAGAAAACTTACCGTTGGCTCTCGATTCTAATCTATCACTCCGATTTGCAAACGGATTTCACTGAAGCTGTAACTTTCATCCCAGAACATAGTTTAGGGGCCATTACCTCTTCAACTACAGGATCTTCTCAAAAAATTAGCATATGGTGATAAAGTTCATTATTTTCTGTAATGTACTGATAAACATTAGACTTTCATATATTTTAGATTCAAATACACACAACTGAAGTAGTTCAAGCCTTTTATTGTTTTAAAATTGATGATTTTGGCATACAGCTCATGAAAACCCAAATTTCCTATCTCAAAAAATTAGCATATTTCATCCGACCAATAAAAGAAAAGTGTTTTTAAAACAAAAAAAGTCAACCTTCAAATAATTATGTTCAGTTATGCACTCAATACTTGTTCAGGAATCCTTTTGCAGAACTGACTGCTTCAATGCGGCGTGGCATGGAGGCAATCAGCCTGTGGCACTGCTGCTCAGGTGTTATGGAGGCCCAGGATGCTTCGATAGCGGCCTTAAGCTCATCCAGAGTGTTGGGTCTTGCGTCTCTCAACTTTCTCTTCGCAATATCCCACAGATTCTCTATGGGGTTCAGGTCAGGAGAGTTGGCAGGCCAATTGAGCACAGTAATACCATGGTCAGTAAACCATTTACCAGTGGTTTTGGCACTGTGAGCAGGTGCCAGGTCGTACTGAAAAATGAAATCTTCATCTCCATAAAGCTTTTCAGCAGATGGAAGCATGAAGTGCTCCAAAATCTCCTGATAGCTAGCTGCATTGACCCTGCCCTTGATAAAACACAGTGGACCAACACCAGCAGCTGACATGGCACTCCAGACCATCACTGACTGTGGGTACTTGACACTGGACTTCAGGCATTTTGGCATTTCCCTCTCCCCAGTCTTCCTCCAGACTCTGGCACCTTGATTTCCGAATGACATGTAAAAGTTGCTTTCATCAGAAAAAAGTACTTTGGACCACTGAGCAACAGTCCAGTGCTGCTTCTCTGTAGCCCAGGTCAGGCACTTCTGCCGCTGTTTCTGGTTCAAAAGTGGGTTCATGCTTCCATCTGCTGAAAAGCTTTATGGAGATGAAGATTTCATTTTCCAGCCCGACCTGGCACCTGCTCACAGTGCCAAAACCACTGGTAAATGGTTTACTGACCATGGTATTACTGTGCTCAATTGGCCTGCCAACTCTCCTGACCTGAACCCCATAGAGAATCTGTGGGATATTTTGAAGAGAAAGTTGAGAGATGCAAGACCCAACACTCTGAATGAGCTTAAGGCCGCTATCGAAGCATCCTGGGCCTCTATAACACCTGAGCAGTGCCACAGGCTGATTGCCTCCATGCGACGCCGCATTGAAGCAGTCATTTCTGCAAAAGGATTCCCGACCAAGTATTGAGTGCATAACTGAACATAATTATTTGAAGGTTGACTTTTTTTCTTTATAACAATATGCTAATTTTTTGAGAAGATCCTGTATAGTCATTTTTCTTTCGATTGCAAACATAACCAGTTTTTCAATGGTGTAATGGTTTAACATAGAAAACTTACCGTTGGCTCTCGATTCTAATCTATCACTCCGATTTGCAAACGGATTTCACTGAAGCTGTAACTTTCATTCCAGAACATAGTTTAGGGGCCATTACCTCTTCAACTATAGTCATTTTTCTTTCGATTGCAAACGTAACCAGTTTTTCAATGGTGTAATGGTGTAACATAGAAAACTTACCGTTTGCTCTCGATTCTAATCTATCACTCCGATTTGCAAACGGATTTCACTGAAGCTGTAACTTTCATCCCAGAACATAGTTTAGGGGCCATTACCTCTTCAACTATAGTCATTTTTCTTTCGATTGCAAACGTAACCAGTTTTTCAATGGTGTAATGGTTTAACATAGAAAACTTACCGTTGGCTCTCGATTCTAATCTATCACTCCGATTTGCAAACAGATTTCACTGAAGCTGTAACTTTCATCCCAGAACATAGTTTAGGGGCCATTACCTCTTCAACTATAGTCATTTTTCTTTCGATTGCAAACGTACCCAGTTTTTCAATGGTGTAATGGTTTAACATAGAAAACTTACCGTTGGCTCTAGATTCTAATCTATCACTCCGATTTGCAAACTGATTTAACTGAAGCTGTAACTTTCATCCCAGAACATAGTTTAGGGGCCATTACCTCTTCAACTATAGTCATTTTTCTTTCGATTGCAAACGTACCCAGTTTTTTAATGGTGTAATGGTTTAACATAGAAAACTTACCGTTGGCTCTAGATTCTAATCTATCACTCTGATTTGCAAACGGATTTCACTGAAGCTGTAAATTGCATCCCAGAACATAGTTTAGGGGCCATTACCTCTTCAACTATAGTCATTTTTCTTTCGATTGCAAACGTAACCAGTTTTTCAATGGTGTAATGGTGTAACATAGAAAACTTACCGTTGGCTCTAGATTCTAATCTATCACTCCGATTTGCAAACGGATTTCACTGAAGCTGTAACTTTCATCCCAGAACATAGTTTAGGGGCCATTACCTCTTCAACTATAGTCATTTTTCTTTCGATTGCAAACGTACCCAGTTTTTTAATGGTGTAATGGTTTAACATAGAAAACTTACCGTTGGCTCTAGATTCTAATCTATCACTCTGATTTGCAAACGGATTTCACTGAAGCTGTAAATTGCATTCCAGAACATAGTTTAGGGGCCATTACCTCTTCAACTATAGTCATTTTTCTTTCGATTGCAAACGTAACCAGTTTTTCAATGGTGTAATGGTGTAACATAGAAAACTTACCGTTGGCTCTAGATTCTAATCTATCACTCCGATTTGCAAACGGATTTCACTGAAGCTGTAAATTGCATCCCAGAACATAGTTTAGGGGCCATTACCTCTTCAACTATAGTCATTTTTCTTTCGATTGCAAACGTACCCAGTTTTTCAATGGTGTAATGGTTTAACATAGAAAACTTACCGTTGGCTCTAGATTCTAATCTAACACTCCGATTTGCAAACAGATTTCACTGAAGTTGTAAATTTCATCCCAGAACGTAGTTTAGGGGCCATTACCTCTTCAACTATAGTCATTTTTCTTTCGATTGCAAACGTACCCAGTTTTTCAATGGTGTAATGGTTTAACATAGAAAACTTACCGTTGGCTCTAGATTCTAATCTAACACTCCGATTTGCAAACAGATTTCACTGAAGTTGTAAATTTCATCCCAGAACGTAGTTTAGGGGCCATTACCTCTTCAACTATAGTCATTTTTCTTTCGATTGCAAACGTACCCAGTTTTTCAATGGTGTAATGGTTTAACATAGAAAACTTACCTTTGGCTCTAGATTCTAATGTATCACTCCAATTTGCAAACGGATTTCACCAAAGCTGTAAATTGCATCCTAGAACATAGTTTAGGGGCCATTACCTCTTCAACTATAGTCATTTTTCTTTCGATTGCAAACGTACCCAGTTTTTCAATGGTGTAATGGTTTAACATAGAAAACTTACCGTTGGCTCTAGATTCTAATCTATCACTCCGATTTGCAAACAGATTTCACTGAAGCTGTAAATTGCATCCCAGAACATAGTTTAGGGGCCATTACCTCTTCAACTATAGTCATTTTTCTTTCGATTGCAAACGTACCCAGTTTTTCAATGGTGTAATGGTTTAACATAGAAAACTTACCGTTGGCTCTAGATTCTAATCTATCACTCCGATTTGCAAACGGAATTTTACTGAAGCTGTAAATTGTATCCCAGAACATAGTTTAGAGGCCATTACCTCTTCAACTATTGTCATTTTTCTTTCGATTGCAAACGTACCCAGTTTTTCAATGGTGTAATGGTTTAACATAGAAAAGTTACCGTTGGCTCTCGATTCTAATCTATCACTCCGATTTGCAAACGGATTTCACTGAAGCTGTAACTTTCATCCCAGAACATAGGGATGAAAGTTACAGCTCTTCAACTATAGTCATTTTTCTTTCGATTGCAAACGTAACCAGTTTTTCAATGGTGTAATGGTTTAACATAGAAAACTTACCGTTGGCTCTCAATTCTAATCTATCACTCCGATTTGCAAACGGATTTCACTGAAGCTGTAACTTTCATCCCAGAACATAGTTTAGGGGCCATTACCTCTTCAACTATAGTCATTTTTCTTTCGATTGCAAACGTAACCAGTTTTTCAATGGTGTAATGGTTTAACATAGAAAACTTACCGTTGGCTCTCGATTCTAATCTATCACTCCGATTTGCAAACGGATTTCACTGAAGCTGTAACTTTCATCCCAGAACATAGTTTAGGGGCCTTTACCTCTTCAACTATAGTCATTTTTCTTTCGATTGCAAACGTAACCAGTTTTTCAATGGTGTAATGGTTTAACATAGAAAACTTACCGTTGGCTCTCGATTCTAATCTATCACTCCGATTTGCAAACGGATTTCACTGAAGCTGTAACTTTCATCCCAGAACATAGTTTAGGGGCCATTACCTCTTCAACTATAGTCATTTTTCTTTCGATTGCAAACCTAACCAGTTTTTCAATGGTGTAATGGTTTAACATAGAAAACTTACCGTTGGCTCTCGATTCTAATCTATTACTCCGATTTGCAAACGGATTTCACTGAAGCTGTAACTTTCATCCCAGAACATAGTTTAGGGGCCATTACCTCTTCAACTACAGGATCTTCTCAAAAAATTAGCATATTGTGATAAAGTTCATTATTTTCTGTAATGTACTGATAAACATTAGACTTTCATATATTTTAGATTCAAATACACACAACTGAAGTAGTTCAAGCCTTTTATTGTTTTAAAATTGATGATTTTGGCATACAGCTCATGAAAACCCAAATTTCCTATCTCAAAAAATTAGCATATTTCATCCGACCAATAAAAGAAAAGTGTTTTTAAAACAAAAAAAGTCAACCTTCAAATAATTATGTTCAGTTATGCACTCAATACTTGTTCAGGAATCCTTTTGCAGAACTGACTGCTTCAATGCGGCGTGGCATGGAGGCAATCAGCCTGTGGCACTGCTGCTCAGGTGTTATGGAGGCCCAGGATGCTTCGATAGCGGCCTTAAGCTCATCCAGAGTGTTGGGTCTTGCGTCTCTCAACTTTCTCTTCGCAATATCCCACAGATTCTCTATGGGGTTCAGGTCAGGAGAGTTGGCAGGCCAATTGAGCACAGTAATACCATGGTCAGTAAACCATTTACCAGTGGTTTTGGCACTGTGAGCAGGTGCCAGGTCGTACTGAAAAATGAAATCTTCATCTCCATAAAGCTTTTCAGCAGATGGAAGCATGAAGTGCTCCAAAATCTCCTGATAGCTAGCTGCATTGACCCTGCCCTTGATAAAACACAGTGGACCAACACCAGCAGCTGACATGGCACTCCAGACCATCACTGACTGTGGGTACTTGACACTGGACTTCAGGCATTTTGGCATTTCCCTCTCCCCAGTCTTCCTCCAGACTCTGGCACCTTGATTTCCGAATGACATGTAAAAGTTGCTTTCATCAGAAAAAAGTACTTTGGACCACTGAGCAACAGTCCAGTGCTGCTTCTCTGTAGCCCAGGTCAGGCGCTTCTGCCGCTGTTTCTGGTTCAAAAGTGGGTTCATGCTTCCATCTGCTGAAAAGCTTTATGGAGATGAAGATTTCATTTTCCAGCCCGACCTGGCACCTGCTCACAGTGCCAAAACCACTGGTAAATGGTTTACTGACCATGGTATTACTGTGCTCAATTGGCCTGCCAACTCTCCTGACCTGAACCCCATAGAGAATCTGTGGGATATTTTGAAGAGAAAGTTGAGAGATGCAAGACCCAACACTCTGAATGAGCTTAAGGCCGCTATCGAAGCATCCTGGGCCTCTATAACACCTGAGCAGTGCCACAGGCTGATTGCCTCCATGCGACGCCGCATTGAAGCAGTCATTTCTGCAAAAGGATTCCCGACCAAGTATTGAGTGCATAACTGAACATAATTATTTGAAGGTTGACTTTTTTTGTTTTAAAAACACTTTTCTTTTATTGGTCCGATGAAATATGCTATTTTTTTGAGATAGGAAATTTGGGTTTTCATGAGCTGTATGCCAAAATCATCAATTTTAAAACAATAAAAGGCTTGAACTACTTCATTTGTGTGTATTTGAATATAAAATATAAGAAAGTCTAATGTTTATCAGTACATTACAGAAAATAATGAACTTTATAACAATATGCTAATTTTTTGAGAAGATCCTGTATAGTCATTTTTCTTTCGATTGCAAACATAACCAGTTTTTCAATGGTGTAATGGTTTAACATAGAAAACTTACCGTTGGCTCTAGATTCTAATCTATCACTCTGATTTGCAAACGGATTTCACTGAAGCTGTAAATTGCATCCCAGAACATAGTCTAGGGGCCATTACCTCTTCAACTATAGTCATTTTTCTTTCGATTGCAAACGTAACCAGTTTTTCAATGGTGTAATGGTTTAACATAGAAAACTTACCGTTGGCTCTAGATTCTAATCTATCACTCTGATTTGCAAACGGATTTCACTGAAGCTGTAAATTGCATCCCAGAACATAGTTTAGGGGCCATTACCTCTTCAACTATAGTCATTTTTCTTTCGATTGCAAACGTAACCAGTTTTTCAATGGTGTAATGGTGTAACATAGAAAACTTACCGTTGGCTCTAGATTCTAATCTATCACTCCGATTTGCAAACGGATTTCACTGAAGCTGTAAATTGCATCCCAGAACATAGTTTAGGGGCCATTACCTCTTCAACTATAGTCATTTTTCTTTCGATTGCAAACGTACCCAGTTTTTCAATGGTGTAATGGTTTAACATAGAAAACTTACCGTTGGCTCTAGATTCTAATCTATCACTCCGATTTGCAAACGGAATTTTACTGAAGCTGTAAATTGCATCCCAGAACATAGTTTAGAGGCCATTACCTCTTCAACTATTGTCATTTTTCTTTCGATTGCAAACGTACCCAGTTTTTCAATGGTGTAATGGTTTAACATAGAAAACTTACCGTTGGCTCTAGATTCTAATCTAACACTCCGATTTGCAAACAGATTTCACTGAAGTTGTAAATTTCATCCCAGAACGTAGTTTAGGGGCCATTACCTCTTCAACTATAGTCATTTTTCTTTCGATTGCAAACGTACCCAGTTTTTCAATGGTGTAATGGTTTAACATAGAAAACTTACCTTTGGCTCTAGATTCTAATGTATCACTCCAATTTGCAAACGGATTTCACCAAAGCTGTAAATTGCATCCTAGAACATAGTTTAGGGGCCATTACCTCTTCAACTATAGTCATTTTTCTTTCGATTGCAAACGTACCCAGTTTTTCAATGGTGTAATGGTTTAACATAGAAAACTTACCGTTGGCTCTAGATTCTAATCTATCACTCCGATTTGCAAACAGATTTCACTGAAGCTGTAACTTTCATCCCAGAACATAGTTTAGGGGCCATTACCTCTTCAACTATAGTCATTTTTCTTTCGATTGCAAACGTAACCAGTTTTTTAATGGTGTAATGGTTTAACATAGAAAACTTACCGTTGGCTCTACATTCTAATCTATCACTCCGATTTGCAAACGGATTTCACTGAAGCTGTAAATTGCATCCCAGAACATAGTTTAGGGGCCATTACCTCTTCAACTATAGTCATTTTTCTTTCGATTGCAAACGTACCCAGTTTTTCAATGGTGTAATGGTTTAACATAGAAAACTTACCGTTGGCTCTAGATTCTAATCTATCACTCCGATTTGCAAACGGAATTTTACTGAAGCTGTAAATTGCATCCCAGAACATAGTTTAGAGGCCATTACCTCTTCAACTATTGTCATTTTTCTTTCGATTGCAAACGTACCCAGTTTTTCAATGGTGTAATGGTTTAACATAGAAAAGTTACCGTTGGCTCTCGATTCTAATCTATCACTCCGATTTGCAAACGGATTTCACTGAAGCTGTAACTTTCATCCCAGAACATAGGGATGAAAGTTACAGCTCTTCAACTATTGTCATTTTTCTTTCGATTGCAAACGTAACCAGTTTTTCAATGGTGTAATGGTTTAACATAGAAAACTTACCGTTGGCTCTAGATTCTAATCTATCACTCCGATTTGCAAACGGAATTTTACTGAAGCTGTAAATTGCATCCCAGAACATAGTTTAGAGGCCATTACCTCTTCAACTATTGTCATTTTTCTTTCGATTGCAAACGTACCCAGTTTTTCAATGGTGTAATGGTTTAACATAGAAAAGTTACCGTTGGCTCTCGATTCTAATCTATCACTCCGATTTGCAAACGGATTTCACTGAAGCTGTAACTTTCATCCCAGAACATAGGGATGAAAGTTACAGCTCTTCAACTATAGTCATTTTTCTTTCGATTGCAAACGTAACCAGTTTTTCAATGGTGTAATGGTTTAACATAGAAAACTTACCGTTGGCTCTCGATTCTAATCTATCACTCCGATTTGCAAACGGATTTCACTGAAGCTGTAACTTTCATCCCAGAACATAGTTTAGGGGCCTTTACCTCTTCAACTATAGTCATTTTTCTTTCGATTGCAAACGTAACCAGTTTTTCAATGGTGTAATGGTTTAACATAGAAAACTTACCGTTGGCTCTCGATTCTAATCTATCACTCCGATTTGCAAACGGATTTCACTGAAGCTGTAACTTTCATCCCAGAACATAGTTTAGGGGCCATTACCTCTTCAACTATAGTCATTTTTCTTTCGATTGCAAACGTAACCAGTTTTTCAATGGTGTAATGGTTTAACATAGAAAACTTACCGTTGGCTCTCGATTCTAATCTATCACTCCGATTTGCAAACGGATTTCACTGAAGCTGTAACTTTCATCCCAGAACATAGTTTAGGGGCCATTACCTCTTCAACTACAGGATCTTCTCAAAAAATTAGCATATGGTGATAAAGTTCATTATTTTCTGTAATGTACTGATAAACATTAGACTTTCATATATTTTAGATTCAAATACACACAACTGAAGTAGTTCAAGCCTTTTATTGTTTTAAAATTGATGATTTTGGCATACAGCTCATGAAAACCCAAATTTCCTATCTCAAAAAATTAGCATATTTCATCCGACCAATAAAAGAAAAGTGTTTTTAAAACAAAAAAAGTCAACCTTCAAATAATTATGTTCAGTTATGCACTCAATACTTGTTCAGGAATCCTTTTGCAGAACTGACTGCTTCAATGCGGCGTGGCATGGAGGCAATCAGCCTGTGGCACTGCTGCTCAGGTGTTATGGAGGCCCAGGATGCTTCGATAGCGGCCTTAAGCTCATCCAGAGTGTTGGGTCTTGCGTCTCTCAACTTTCTCTTCGCAATATCCCACAGATTCTCTATGGGGTTCAGGTCAGGAGAGTTGGCAGGCCAATTGAGCACAGTAATACCATGGTCAGTAAACCATTTACCAGTGGTTTTGGCACTGTGAGCAGGTGCCAGGTCGTACTGAAAAATGAAATCTTCATCTCCATAAAGCTTTTCAGCAGATGGAAGCATGAAGTGCTCCAAAATCTCCTGATAGCTAGCTGCATTGACCCTGCCCTTGATAAAACACAGTGGACCAACACCAGCAGCTGACATGGCACTCCAGACCATCACTGACTGTGGGTACTTGACACTGGACTTCAGGCATTTTGGCATTTCCCTCTCCCCAGTCTTCCTCCAGACTCTGGCACCTTGATTTCCGAATGACATGTAAAAGTTGCTTTCATCAGAAAAAAGTACTTTGGACCACTGAGCAACAGTCCAGTGCTGCTTCTCTGTAGCCCAGGTCAGGCACTTCTGCCGCTGTTTCTGGTTCAAAAGTGGGTTCATGCTTCCATCTGCTGAAAAGCTTTATGGAGATGAAGATTTCATTTTCCAGCCCGACCTGGCACCTGCTCACAGTGCCAAAACCACTGGTAAATGGTTTACTGACCATGGTATTACTGTGCTCAATTGGCCTGCCAACTCTCCTGACCTGAACCCCATAGAGAATCTGTGGGATATTTTGAAGAGAAAGTTGAGAGATGCAAGACCCAACACTCTGAATGAGCTTAAGGCCGCTATCGAAGCATCCTGGGCCTCTATAACACCTGAGCAGTGCCACAGGCTGATTGCCTCCATGCGACGCCGCATTGAAGCAGTCATTTCTGCAAAAGGATTCCCGACCAAGTATTGAGTGCATAACTGAACATAATTATTTGAAGGTTGACTTTTTTTGTTTTAAAAACACTTTTCTTTTATTGGTCCGATGAAATATGCTATTTTTTTGAGATAGGAAATTTGGGTTTTCATGAGCTGTATGCCAAAATCATCAATTTTAAAACAATAAAAGGCTTGAACTACTTCATTTGTGTGTATTTGAATATAAAATATAAGAAAGTCTAATGTTTATCAGTACATTACAGAAAATAATGAACTTTATAACAATATGCTAATTTTTTGAGAAGATCCTGTATAGTCATTTTTCTTTCGATTGCAAACATAACCAGTTTTTCAATGGTGTAATGGTTTAACATAGAAAACTTACCGTTGGCTCTAGATTCTAATCTATCACTCTGATTTGCAAACGGATTTCACTGAAGCTGTAAATTGCATCCCAGAACATAGTCTAGGGGCCATTACCTCTTCAACTATAGTCATTTTTCTTTCGATTGCAAACGTAACCAGTTTTTCAATGGTGTAATGGTTTAACATAGAAAACTTACCGTTGGCTCTAGATTCTAATCTATCACTCTGATTTGCAAACGGATTTCACTGAAGCTGTAAATTGCATCCCAGAACATAGTTTAGGGGCCATTACCTCTTCAACTATAGTCATTTTTCTTTCGATTGCAAACGTAACCAGTTTTTCAATGGTGTAATGGTGTAACATAGAAAACTTACCGTTGGCTCTAGATTCTAATCTATCACTCCGATTTGCAAACGGATTTCACTGAAGCTGTAAATTGCATCCCAGAACATAGTTTAGGGGCCATTACCTCTTCAACTATAGTCATTTTTCTTTCGATTGCAAACGTACCCAGTTTTTCAATGGTGTAATGGTTTAACATAGAAAACTTACCGTTGGCTCTAGATTCTAATCTAACACTCCGATTTGCAAACAGATTTCACTGAAGTTGTAAATTTCATCCCAGAACGTAGTTTAGGGGCCATTACCTCTTCAACTATAGTCATTTTTCTTTCGATTGCAAACGTACCCAGTTTTTCAATGGTGTAATGGTTTAACATAGAAAACTTACCTTTGGCTCTAGATTCTAATCTATCACTCCAATTTGCAAACGGATTTCACCAAAGCTGTAAATTGCATCCTAGAACATAGTTTAGGGGCCATTACCTCTTCAACTATAGTCATTTTTCTTTCGATTGCAGTTTTTCAATGGTGTAATGGTTTAACATAGAAAACTTACCGTTGGCTCTAGATTCTAATCTATCACTCCGATTTGCAAACAGATTTCACTGAAGCTGTAACTTTCATCCCAGAACATAGTTTAGGGGCCATTACCTCTTCAACTATAGTCATTTTTCTTTCGATTGCAAACGTAACCAGTTTTTTAATGGTGTAATGGTTTAACATAGAAAACTTACCGTTGGCTCTACATTCTAATCTATCACTCCGATTTGCAAACGGATTTCACTGAAGCTGTAAATTGCATCCCAGAACATAGTTTAGGGGCCATTACCTCTTCAACTATAGTCATTTTTCTTTCGATTGCAAACGTACCCAGTTTTTCAATGGTGTAATGGTTTAACATAGAAAACTTACCGTTGGCTCTAGATTCTAATCTATCACTCCGATTTGCAAACGGAATTTTACTGAAGCTGTAAATTGCATCCCAGAACATAGTTTAGAGGCCATTACCTCTTCAACTATTGTCATTTTTCTTTCGATTGCAAACGTACCCAGTTTTTCAATGGTGTAATGGTTTAACATAGAAAAGTTACCGTTGGCTCTCGATTCTAATCTATCACTCCGATTTGCAAACGGATTTCACTGAAGCTGTAACTTTCATCCCAGAACATAGGGATGAAAGTTACAGCTCTTCAACTATTGTCATTTTTCTTTCGATTGCAAACGTAACCAGTTTTTCAATGGTGTAATGGTTTAACATAGAAAACTTACCGTTGGCTCTAGATTCTAATCTATCACTCCGATTTGCAAACGGAATTTTACTGAAGCTGTAAATTGCATCCCAGAACATAGTTTAGAGGCCATTACCTCTTCAACTATTGTCATTTTTCTTTCGATTGCAAACGTACCCAGTTTTTCAATGGTGTAATGGTTTAACATAGAAAAGTTACCGTTGGCTCTCGATTCTAATCTATCACTCCGATTTGCAAACGGATTTCACTGAAGCTGTAACTTTCATCCCAGAACATAGGGATGAAAGTTACAGCTCTTCAACTATAGTCATTTTTCTTTCGATTGCAAACGTAACCAGTTTTTCAATGGTGTAATGGTTTAACATAGAAAACTTACCGTTGGCTCTCGATTCTAATCTATCACTCCGATTTGCAAACGGATTTCACTGAAGCTGTAACTTTCATCCCAGAACATAGTTTAGGGGCCTTTACCTCTTCAACTATAGTCATTTTTCTTTCGATTGCAAACGTAACCAGTTTTTCAATGGTGTAATGGTTTAACATAGAAAACTTACCGTTGGCTCTCGATTCTAATCTATCACTCCGATTTGCAAACGGATTTCACTGAAGCTGTAACTTTCATCCCAGAACATAGTTTAGGGGCCATTACCTCTTCAACTATAGTCATTTTTCTTTCGATTGCAAACGTAACCAGTTTTTCAATGGTGTAATGGTTTAACATAGAAAACTTACCGTTGGCTCTCGATTCTAATCTATCACTCCGATTTGCAAACGGATTTCACTGAAGCTGTAACTTTCATCCCAGAACATAGTTTAGGGGCCATTACCTCTTCAACTACAGGATCTTCTCAAAAAATTAGCATATGGTGATAAAGTTCATTATTTTCTGTAATGTACTGATAAACATTAGACTTTCATATATTTTAGATTCAAATACACACAACTGAAGTAGTTCAAGCCTTTTATTGTTTTAAAATTGATGATTTTGGCATACAGCTCATGAAAACCCAAATTTCCTATCTCAAAAAATTAGCATATTTCATCCGACCAATAAAAGAAAAGTGTTTTTAAAACAAAAAAAGTCAACCTTCAAATAATTATGTTCAGTTATGCACTCAATACTTGTTCAGGAATCCTTTTGCAGAACTGACTGCTTCAATGCGGCGTGGCATGGAGGCAATCAGCCTGTGGCACTGCTGCTCAGGTGTTATGGAGGCCCAGGATGCTTCGATAGCGGCCTTAAGCTCATCCAGAGTGTTGGGTCTTGCGTCTCTCAACTTTCTCTTCGCAATATCCCACAGATTCTCTATGGGGTTCAGGTCAGGAGAGTTGGCAGGCCAATTGAGCACAGTAATACCATGGTCAGTAAACCATTTACCAGTGGTTTTGGCACTGTGAGCAGGTGCCAGGTCGTACTGAAAAATGAAATCTTCATCTCCATAAAGCTTTTCAGCAGATGGAAGCATGAAGTGCTCCAAAATCTCCTGATAGCTAGCTGCATTGACCCTGCCCTTGATAAAACACAGTGGACCAACACCAGCAGCTGACATGGCACTCCAGACCATCACTGACTGTGGGTACTTGACACTGGACTTCAGGCATTTTGGCATTTCCCTCTCCCCAGTCTTCCTCCAGACTCTGGCACCTTGATTTCCGAATGACATGTAAAAGTTGCTTTCATCAGAAAAAAGTACTTTGGACCACTGAGCAACAGTCCAGTGCTGCTTCTCTGTAGCCCAGGTCAGGCACTTCTGCCGCTGTTTCTGGTTCAAAAGTGGGTTCATGCTTCCATCTGCTGAAAAGCTTTATGGAGATGAAGATTTCATTTTCCAGCCCGACCTGGCACCTGCTCACAGTGCCAAAACCACTGGTAAATGGTTTACTGACCATGGTATTACTGTGCTCAATTGGCCTGCCAACTCTCCTGACCTGAACCCCATAGAGAATCTGTGGGATATTTTGAAGAGAAAGTTGAGAGATGCAAGACCCAACACTCTGAATGAGCTTAAGGCCGCTATCGAAGCATCCTGGTCCTCTATAACACCTGAGCAGTGCCACAGGCTGATTGCCTCCATGCGACGCCGCATTGAAGCAGTCATTTCTGCAAAAGGATTCCCGACCAAGTATTGAGTGCATAACTGAACATAATTATTTGAAGGTTGACTTTTTTTGTTTTAAAAACACTTTTCTTTTATTGGTCGGATGAAATATGCTATTTTTTTGAGATAGGAAATTTGGGTTTTCATGAGCTGTATGCCAAAATCATCAATTTTAAAACAATAAAAGGCTTGAACTACTTCATTTGTGTGTATTTGAATATAAAATATAAGAAAGTCTAATGTTTATCAGTACATTACAGAAAATAATGAACTTTATAACAATATGCTAATTTTTTGAGAAGATCCTGTATAGTCATTTTTCTTTCGATTGCAAACATAACCAGTTTTTCAATGGTGTAATGGTTTAACATAGAAAACTTACCGTTGGCTCTACATTCTAATCTATCACTCCGATTTGCTAACGGATTTCACTGAAGCTGTAACTTTCATTCCAGAACATAGTTTAGGGGCCATTACCTCTTCAACTATAGTCATTTTTCTTTCGATTGCAAACGTAACCAGTTTTTCAATGGTGTAATGGTGTAACATAGAAAACTTACCGTTGGCTCTCGATTCTAATCTATCACTCCGATTTGCAAACGGATTTCACTGAAGCTGTAACTTTCATCCCAGAACATAGTTTAGGGGCCATTACCTCTTCAACTATAGTCATTTTTCTTTCGATTGCAAACGTAACCAGTTTTTCAATGGTGTAATGGTTTAACATAGAAAACTCACCGTTGGCTCTCGATTCTAATCTATCACTCCGATTTGCAAACAGATTTCACTGAAGCTGTAACTTTCATCCCAGAACATAGTTTAGGGGCCATTACCTCTTCAACTATAGTCATTTTTCTTTCGATTGCAAACGTACCCAGTTTTTCAATGGTGTAATGGTTTAACATAGAAAACTTACCGTTGGCTCTATATTCTAATCTATCACTCCGATTTGCAAACTGATTTAACTGAAGCTGTAACTTTTATCCCAGAACATAGTTTAGGGGCCATTACCTCTTCAACTATAGTCATTTTTCTTTCGATTGCAAACGTAACCAGTTTTTCAATGGTGTAATGGTTTAACATAGAAAACTTACCGTTGGCTCTAGATTCTAATCTATCACTACGATTTGCAAACAGATTTCACTGAAGCTGTAAATTGCATCCCAGAACAAAGTTTAGGGGCCATTACCTCTTCAACTATAGTAATTTTTCTTTCGATTGCAAACGTAACCAGTTTTTCAATGGTGTAATGGTTTAACATAGAAAACTTACCGTTGGCTCTAGATTCTAATCTATCACTCCGATTTGCAAACGGATTTCACTGAAGCTGTAAATTGCATCCCAGAACATAGTTTAGGGACCATTACCTCTTCAACTATAGTCATTTTTCTTTCGATTGCAAACGTACCCAGTTTTTCAATGGTGTAATGGTTTAACATAGAAAACGTACCGTTTGCACTAGATTCTAATCTATCACTCCGATTTGCAAACGGATTTCACTGAAGCTGTAAATTGCATCCCAGAACATAGTTTAGGGGTCATTACCTCTTCAACTATAGTCATTTTTCTTTCATTTCAAGGGTGTTTATTGGTTGCAAAAATAAAATTACAATAATAGCATACATGATGCAAACATGAAAGCCCCCTTAGGGGAATGTCAAAAATGTAATAGCATAAAGTAAGCAGAATCTTTATAAAACGGTGCTAAGTACAGTAGGAAAAAACCCAATTTTTTTTTAAACCATAAAGGGAATTAGGAGAGGGGAGAAGGGAAAAAGGGGGAGAAAGGGGTTAAAGACGAATCTCACGGGTGGGGATGCCACATCATGCCGGTGAGAATCATCTAAGGAAAGAGAGAATAGGGGAGAGGAAGTGGGGAGTGGGAGATACAGAGGGAAGAAGGGGGGGGGAGGGGAATTGGTAGAGAGTTCACAAAGAAAACATAGGCAGACTCTCGTTTATATTCATACAGAAAAATATATAAAATGTCAAATATGCTAAATTATTACCAATCATAACGTCCCATTCCTCCGGAAAAGAAAAACTGTAGACTTTATTGTATACAAAACATGTAACACATCAACACCAGGGTAAAGAAATCCCTTAAAAGGTATGCAAGACATATTGTAATCCTTCCATATCTTGTACCTCAATCCATGGGGACCATATATCATTAAATGAATCAAGGGTGTCGTGTACCTTTGCAAGGATATGCTCGGACAGCATAGCCTCATTGAGTTTATTAAATACCATATTATCGTCTAGGCGGGTAGACTTCCAATTAAAGGCTATATGTCTTCTTGCTAATGCCATAATGTGGTGCAGGAGCTTGTTTTTAGTGCGAGAAATGTTTCTAGGCTTGTTTCCCAATAAGACTATAGTTGGGTCTAAAGAGGTGTTAATCCTAAGAAGTAGGGAGGTACGTCTCCAGATGCCTCTCCAAAAGGCTTGTACAGTAGGGCATTGCCACCACATATGATAGAGTGTTCCTTTGTGGCCGCATCTCCTAGGACATAATTCGGATTGATCCGGGCAGAAGGCATGGATCCTAGCTGGGGTATAGTATGTTCTGTGTAAGAGCTTTAGGGAGGTCTCTATAGATGAATAGAAAAGGCTGTTTTTTAACATAGTAGAGCAGCAGTGGTCCCATTTGCTTGCAGACATTGTTTTGCCAGTGTCATTCTCCCAGTCTAGCTGGTATTTATATTTTTCTTCAGAGTCATCTCTCATTAGCATAAAATAGAAGTCTGAGATAAGTCCCTTATTCAAAGGGCCATTTCGACATCTAGTTTCGAATAATGTATAAATATTTGCCTCCTTTTTCTTATCAATATTATCTATATAATCAAAAACGAGTGAGACCCTGGAGATTTCCTGGAGAGGCACCTCCCTTTCAGCAAAGAACTGTCTCTTATTCATCAGCTTAAATGCAGATGTAAGTTTTCCCAGTCTTATATATCCCCTAGAGATCCACCACGAAAAATCACGGGCATTTAGACCTGGTGGGAAATCAGGGGTCCCTATGAGCGAAGACATCAAGCTAAGTGGGGATTGTAAGTTACAAGTATACCGCACATTTAGCCACAGTTTAAAAGAGAAGCCTAAAATAGGAGACAATGACTGAATTTTCCTTAGTGGAATCTTCCCCGCCCACATGACTCCAACGGTAGTAAAAGGATAGATTAGTCTATCTTAAATATCCACCCAAAGAGGGGCCATGTTTCCTGAGTTAACTAAAACTAATTGAGCTAGTCTAGCCACTTTATAGTAAGTCAAAAGTACCGGCAACTTCAATCCTCCTTTATCTTTGGTCCTGGCCAGAGTAGAATATTTAATCCTAGCCTTCTTGTTGGACCAAATGAACTTATGTATTTGTTTTTGAAATGCCCTGAGATGGGAAACTTTTATAGAGATGGGTAGAACTCGAAAGAGATACAAGAGCCTCGGGAAGAGGGTCATCTTAATTGCATGTACCTTACCCAATAGCGATAAAGGAAGTTTTGCCCAAGTATCTAAATCAGATGATAACTTTCTATATAAAGCTGGGAAGTTCACGTCATAGAGAGCATTGGGATTAATTGGAAGGTTGATACCTAAATACTTAATGTATCTTGGCTGATACTGTAGACCCAGGGACTCAGCCAGATATTTGGCCTTTTTTGTATCCATCTGAGAAATCATGAGTTCAGATTTGTCCTTATTTAGCTGGAACCCCGAAAATGTAGAAAAGTCCTGGATTATGTTTAGTAAGTTTGGGATAGAAGTGTGGGGAGAGGAAAGGGTAAGGAGAATATCATCAGCAAAAAGATTTAGTTTGCATTGTCTTGCCCCAATTTTAATTCCCAGAACCTCATTAGACCTACGAATTCTAGTAGCCAGGGGCTCAATGACCAATGCAAAGATTGCTGGAGATAGAGGGCTTCCCTGTCTTGTGCCTCTGCAAATAGGGAATCTAGTTTGGGTGTATGAGGGTAGTTTTAGATAGGCTGAGGGAAGGGAATATAATAATTTAATGGCTTTAAGAAACTCACCACAGAATCCAAATTTCTGGAGAACAGAAAGCATGTAGGTCCATTTGATCTTATCAAAGGCCTTTTCCATGTCTAGGGAGAGTAGGGCCAAGGTTTGTGAGGTTTTAAGACAAAAGTGCTGTATGTCCAGGACTTTTCTAATGTTGTCAGGGGCCTGTCTCTGGGGGACAAACCCGACCTGGTCCTTGTGAACAAGTGCTGGGAGGACTACATTCAATCTGTTTGCGAGTATTGAGGTAAAGATCTTGTAGTCTACTCCCAGTAAAGAAATGGGCCTATAATTTTTTGTAAGGAGAGGATCTCTAGGAGGCTTATGTATGATGCAAATGGCCGAGGCCAGGAATTCTGGGGGAGGGGCTTTGCCTTTTAACAGAGAGTTATAGAATTTCAATAGGTGCGGTCCTAAGATGTTCTCAAATTTCTTATAATAGGCTGCTGAGAGTCCATCCGGTCCTGGGGCTTTGGACCTTTTCAATTTTTTAATTATATTGTGTAATTCTTCATCGTTAATTGGAACATTTAGAGCTTTTGCTGAGCCTTCTGATAATTTAATACCAATATTCTCCTTAAGGAACTCCTCTTTTTTGTTTTTATCTAAATTTGGATCATCATCTCTGTAGAGTTTTTGGTAATAATCTAAGAAGGTACTATATATCTTATCTGGATTGGAGGTAATTTTACCTGCATTATCTCGTATTTTTATAATTTTATTAGAAACTTGTTCAGCTCTAAGTCTTCTAGCTAACCATCTGTTTGGTTTATTCAATTGCTCATAAGCCAAAGCTCCTGTCCATCGCATGGCCTTTTCAATGTCCTGCCCCAGGATCGTGTCAAGCTGCAATTGAAATTCCATAATTTGTTTCTGTAAATATCTAGAAGGGTTGTTCTGATTCAGAGTATGGAGCATAGTAAGTTTTCTCTCCAAGTTTGCAAAGAGTACCCCTTTCTCCCTCTTGGCTTTGGCTGAAAGCCTCATAAGTTCCCCCCTGATTACTGCCTTATGGGCCATCCAGCATATCCCCTCTGAGACGTCCTCCGTGGCATTTTCCTCAAAATAATTATTCAAGGTGTTTTCAATTTGTGAGCAAATAGTTGGATTGATTAGCAACGATTCGTTTAATCTCCATTGGGTTCTTAATGGTTTGGGGATGGGTGAACCCATGGTAGTTAATAATATGTCATGGTCAGACCATGGGCAAAGGATGATTCTTGAGTACGCCAGGGAGGAGGCACAGAGAGTAGGGATTAGTACCAGATCGATGCAAGAATATGAATTATGTGGGGCTGAATAACATGTGTATCCTCGTTTAGCCCCATTGTGTTCTCTCCAGGAATCCAATAAAGCAAGGAGAAAAATGGGATTCCTGGATACAGAGCACGTCTGGGGAGTGTCTAGCATAGGCCTTAAATGCCTTGTTCCTTTTTGCCGGAGAATTTAAACCTCTGGCGTTGTGTGTTAGAATGTTAATGGACTTGAATGGTGGGATGATAAAGATTATAATAACACAGGTAGGAGAAGTGGGACATGGTGGTCTCAAAATTTAAAGTGAACATATAGTAAAGCAGGGAGAGGCTACTAAAAACAGCATGATAGCTCAATAACTTAGTGGGTCTACCAAACACCACCAAGGAGAGCAAGAAGATGACTGTCATAAGATAAAAGACAAGCCACCTTATATTACTCATTTGGAGTACAGCATTTTTTACAGGCTCAACTGCCTTGCCTAAAAGCATAAATCTTTATAAGATAAGCATTTTTTTTAAACCATTATCTGGACCATAAGAATCTTAACCATATTAAACAGACCTAAGATCAACACAATGAAAAATATATAACAGATCAATACCTTCTAATATGTCTTTCAATAAACTCTATCTTGTAGCATCAATGAGTCCACTACATTGAAGGAATTTCTAAGTTAGACATAAATGAACACATTACCTATTAAAGCAAGTTCAAAAGGGGTCTGTTAAGGAAGACCCCATCAAGAGAGAGTAGACATTGATAAGTCTTGATCCTAGCATCAAAAATGATCAGATGGAGACTAAGGTTGATGGGTATACCCCATACGTTTCAAACACCTGCTGTATCTGGCTCAGGAGAATCTTGTCTTGAAGGTCTATTCCTGGATGAGGACCAGGCCCTATTGCTTCTAGGACCTCTTCTAGGCTTTGGAGATTGACTTTCTTGTTGCTGTTGTTGCTGCTTAGGTTCCGGGATCTTGAAGGAAATATCAGCCTCCGTTAGGGCCTCAGCAGCCCCCTCAGGTGTTCTGCAGACAAATTGTTTATTGTTTTTGCGGAAGATGAGGGCAAAAGGGAAACCCCACCTATACCTTATGGAGGCTTGTTGTAAGGCGATGGTAAAAGGTTTCATATTCCTCCGTTTCTGGATAGTTATTGGGGCTAAGTCAGCAAAGAGTTGCACAGATTGTGGTAAGTCTGGGAGGCGCTGTAGATCTCTAGCAGCTAGGAGAATTTGATCTCTGATGTCTTCTGAATTAAGTTTGGCGATGATGTCCCGAGGTAGTGCTGTATTTCTTGGGCGTACCAAGGCCCTATGGATTCTAACGACTCCCAGTCTGGTTGGATCAACCTGGGGTAGTAAAGCATGGAACAGATTGGCTGCAAGCGCTTTCAAATCATCCACAGACTCTGGAACCCCTCGGATTCTCACATTGGCTCTCCTGCTTCTGTTCTCTAAATCTTCAAGCTTATCTTCCACTTGATCAAGATGATCGTCATGCTTTTCTATGATCGCAGTGTTGTTGTTAGTAACCATAACAAGATCGTCTGCCTGGTTTTCTAGTGAAAGTACCCTTTCTCCCAAGTCATTGATCTGCTCCGATAATTCAGTGACCGCCAGTTTGAGCTCGGCCTTCAGCTCGGCACGAAAAATGTTTGTGATGTTGGTAAGTAATTGTTCAGCAGACATACCACCAATTTGTACTCCCAGATTTTGGCTAGATACATCTTCACTTGCGTCATAATGTACGCCTGGGTATTGGGGTGAAGCGGATAATGTTGCGTCCAGAAGTACGCCTGGGTATTGGGGTGATGCGGAAGATGTTGCGTCCAAAAGTACGCCTGAGGTAGGGGGCGATGTGTAAACTGCATCTCCCCGTGCGGATCTTTGTACGCATGGGCCAGAGTTCCAGGCGGCCAATTGTACACATTCTCCGTTAGCTGCGTCAGCGGTCTGGCGAGGAGTTACGGCGAGATTAGGCCTGAGGGAAGGGGGCAGCTCCTGGTCGGCAGACATACCTTGTGGAGGTGGGAAGGTAGCGGTAAGGACTGCAGTAGGAGGCTCTCTGATCCCAGAAGGCTGCTCCGTGATCTGTGGAGGGCTGGGGCCTGCTTCCTGTACGGCGGCCATCTTGCTGAATCTCCTATTGAAGCGGAGCGGGGATCGGAGTGGGATTAAGCTGGTTTTACTCCTGATGGGGTATATCCGAGGGGATCGCTGCATTCCTTGGATCTTTAGCTTTCTGGCAACGTATCATATGTCCAGATTGGTGCGGTATAGCGGCAGTAAATACGCCTGTAATGCGGAGCTCACAGTTCCATCCTGTGTCCTGTGGCACCGCTCATGCGCACTCCCAGTCATTTTTCTTTCGATTGCAAACGTACCCAGTTTTTCAATAGTGTAATGGTTTAACATAGAAAACTTACCATTGGCTCTAGATTCTAATCTATCACTCCGATTTGCAAACGGATTTCACTGAAGCTGTAACTTTCATCCCAGAACATAGTTTAGGGGCCATTACCTCTTCAACTATAGTCATTTTTCTTTCGATTGCAAACGTACCCAGTTTTTCAATGGTGTAATGGTTTAACATAGAAAACTTACCGTTGGCTCTAGATTCTAATCTATCACTCCGTTTTATAAACGGATTTCACTGAAGCTGTAAATTGCATCCCAGAACATAGTTTAGGGGCCATTACCTCTTCAACTATAGTCATTTTTCTTTCGATTGCAAACGTAACCAGTTTTTCAATGGTGTAATGGTTTAACATAGAAAACTTACCGTTGGCTCTAGATTCTAATCTATCACTCCAATTTGCAAACGGATTTCACTGAAGCTGTAAATTGCATCCCAGAACATAGTTTAGGGGCCATTACCTCTTCAACTATAGTCATTTTTCTTTCGATTGCAAACGTAACCAGTTTTTCAATGGTGTAATGGTTTAACATAGAAAACTTACCGTTGGCTCTAGATTCTAATCTATCACTCCAATTTGCAAACGGATTTCACTGAAGCTGTAAATTGCATCCCAGAACATAGTTTAGGGGCCATTACCTCTTCAACTATAGGTAAAGCAGCAGTAGGAGGCGCCCTTGTTGTATTGTTTGCACTTATGCGTACTAGTAACAATTAAAATATAATATGTTGTAGATTGCCTACCTTAAGAATGGAAACTCCACTCGGTAGGATGAAAACAAGAGTTTAATGATGGTAAGCACCTAGGACAACGCGTTTCGCGGTACAACCCGCTTCATCAGGTCAATATAGTGCTTTAAAAAGAAAATTGGTAACAATAGACGCATCAGTATACCACATCAATATCTAACTTGTTCACATATACATTTAACATACCAGTCAATATCAAATACATACACACGTATACAATTAAAATAAAAATCATCTAACTGAGAAAGACAAATTATTCCTATATCGGTATTTTCTAGCAGGATAAGCTTAAAGAAAATTATAGTTAAAAAAGGCCATCGGAGCCCCATAAAATATAATAACATGCTAAAAATTATATATAACAAGTGACATGGCACAATATCATATCTCTTAATAGGTCCCCGAGGATTCAGAGTACAACAATTGGGCCTAAAGATATTGTGCTACCATCATTAAACTCTTGTTTTCATCCTACCGAGTGGAGTTTCCATTCTTAAGGTAGGCAATCTACAACATATTATATTTTAATTGTTACTAGTACGCATAAGTGCAAACATTACAACAAGGGCGCCTCCTACTGCTGCTTTACCTAGAGTTTAACATCCCACACAGTGGGAGTGTTATTTTCTGCCACAACTCGTGGCAAGAAATCTTTTTTTGAAGGAGCTGCGACCACCCACCGCAAAGACCGAGTGGAGACGGGCTTTCTCCACCTGCTTATTCGAGTGGTTGCCTCTCCAAGCAACCTATACTTGTGAGTAGTATTATTTGTATATTTTGACCAGATCGCAAGGATAATACACTATAGGGGCTCCCGGTGTCTCTGTGGTTTTTTTCGTTTTTTTTACACAGTCTCTTCAACTATAGTCATTTTTCTTTCGATTGCAAACGTAACAAGTTTTTCAACGGTGTAATGGTTTAACATAGAAAACTTACCGTTGGCTCTAGATTCTAATCTATCACTCCGATTTGCAAACGGATTTCACTGAAGCTGTAACTTTCATCCCAGAACATAGTTTAGGGGCCATTACCTTTTCAACTATAGTCATTTTTCTTTCGATTGCAAGCGTACCCAGTTTTTTAATGGCGTAATGGTTTAACATAGAAAACTTACCGTTGGCTCTAGATTCTAATCTATCACTCCGATTTGCAAACGGATTTCACTGAAGCTGTAAATTGCAACCCAGAACATAGTCTAGGGGCCATTACCTCTTCAACTATAGTCATTTTTCTTTCGATTGCAAACGTACCCAGTTTTTCAATGGTGTAATGGTTTAACATAGAAAACTTACCATTGGCTCTAGATTCTAATCTATCACTCCGATTTGCAAACGGATTTCACTGAAGCTGTAAATTGCATCCCAGAACATAGTTTAGGGGCCATTACCTCTTCAACTATAGTCATTTTTCTTTCGTTTGCAAACGTAACCAGTTTTTAAATGGTGTAATGGTTTAACATAGAAAACTTACCGTTGGCTCTCGATTCTAATCTATCACTCCGATTTGCAACCAGATTTCACTGAAGCTGTAAATTGCATCCCAGAACATAGTTTAGGGGCCATTACCTCTTCAACTATAGTCATTTCTCTTTCAATTGCAAACGTAACCAGTTTTTCAATGGTGTAATGGTTTAACATAGAAAACTTACCGTTGGCTCTAGATTCTAATCTATCACTCCGATTTGCAAACGGATTTCACTGAAGCTGTAAATTGCATCCCAGAACATAGTTTAGGGGCCATTACCTCTTCAACTATAGTCATTTTTCTTTTGATTGCAAACGTAACCAGTTATTCAATGGTGTAATGGTTTAACATAGAAAACTTACCGTTGGCTCTAGATTCTAATCTATCACTCCGATTTGAAAATGGATTTCACTGAAGCTGTACATTGCATCCCAGAACATAGTTTAGGGGCCATTACCTCTTCAACTATAGTCATTTTTCTTTCGATTGCAAACGTACCCAGTTTTTCAATGGTGTAATGGTTTAACATAGAAAACTTACCATTGGCTCTAGATTCTAATCTATCACTCCGATTTGCAGACGGATTTCACTGAAGCTGTAAATTGCATCCCAGAACATAGTTTAGGGGCCATTACCTCTTCAACTATAGTCATTTTTCTTTCGATTGCAAACGTACCCAGTTTTTCAATGGTGTAATGGTTTAACATAGAAAACTTACCGTTGGTTCTACATTCTAATCTATCACTTCGATTTGCAAACGGATTTCACTGAACCTGTAAATTGCATCCCAGAACATAGTTTAGGGGCCATTACCTCTTCAACTATAGTCATTTTTCTTTCGATTGCAAACGTAACCAGTTTTTCAATGGTGTAATGGTTTAACATAGAAAACTTACCGTTGGCTCTAGATTCTAATCTATCACTCGGATTGGCAAACGGATTTCACTGAAGCTGTAACTTTCATCCCAGAACAAAGTTTAGGGGCCATTACCTCTTCAACTATAGTCATTTTTCTTTCGATTGCAAACGTACCCAGTTTTTCAATGGTGTAAGGGTTTAACATAGAAAACTTACCGTTGGCTCTAGATTCTAATCTATCACTCCGATTTGCAAACGGATTTCACTGAAGCTGTAACTTGCATCCCAGAACATAGTTTAGGGGCCATTACCTCTTCAACTATAGTCATTTTTCTTTCGATTGCAAACGTAACAAGTTTTTCAATGGTGTAATGGTTTAACATAGAAAATTTACCGTTGGCTCTAGATTCTAATCTATCACTCCAATTTGCAAACGGATTTCACTGAAGCTGTAACTTTAATCCCAGAACATAGTTTAGGGGCCATTATCTCTTCAACTATAGTCATTTTTCTTTCAATTGCAAACGTACCCAGTTTTTCAATGGTGTAATGGTTTAACATAGAAAACTTACCGTTGGCTCTAGATTCTAATCTATCACTCCGTTTTATAAACGGATTTCACTGAAGCTGTAAATTGCATCCCAGAACATAGTTTAGGGGCCATTACCTCTTCAACTATAGTCATTTTTCTTTCGATTCCAAACGTAACCAGTTTTTCAATGGTGTAATGGTTTAACATAGAAAACTTACCGTTGGCTCTAGATTCTAATCTATCACTCCAATTTGCAAACGGATTTCACTGAAGCTGTAAATTGCATCCCAGAACATAGTTTAGGGGCCATTACCTCTTCAACTATAGTCATTTTTCTTTCGATTGCAAACGTAACAAGTTTTTCAACGGTGTAATGGTTTAACATAGAAAACTTACCGTTGGCTCTAGATTCTAATCTATCACTCCGATTTGCAAACGGATTTCACTGAAGCTGTAACTTTCATCCCAGAACATAGTTTAGGGGCCATTACCTCTTCAACTATAGTCATTTTTCTTTCGATTGTAAACGTAACCAGTTTTTCAATGGCGTAATGGTTTAACATAGAAAACTTACCGTTGGCTCTAGATTCTAATCTATCACTCCGATTTGCAAACGGATTTCACTGAAGCTGTAAATTGCATCCCAGAACATAGTTTAGGGGCCATTACCTCTTCAACTATAGTCATTTTTCTTTCGATTGCAAACGTACCCAGTTTTTCAATGGCGTAATGGTTTAACATAGAAAACTTACCATTGGCTCTAGATTCTAATCTATCACTCCGATTTGCAAACGGATTTCACTGAAGCTGTAAATTGCATCCCAGAACATAGTTTAGGGGCCATTACCTCTTCAACTATAGTCATTTTTCTTTCGATTGCAAACATACCCAGTTTTTCAATAGTGTAATGGTTTAACATAGAAAACTTACCATTGGCTCTAGATTCTAATCTATCACTCCGATTTGCAAACGGATTTCACTGAAGCTGTAAATTGCATCCCAGAACATAGTTTAGGGGCCATTACCTCTTCAACTATAGTCATTTTTTTTCGATTGCAAACGTAACCAGTTTTAAATGGTGTAATTGTTTAACATAGAAAACTTACCGTTGGCTCTAGATTCTAATCTATCACTCCGATTTGCAACCGGATTTCACTGAAGCTGTAAATTGCATCCCAGAACATAGTTTAGGGGCCATTACCTCTTCAACTATAGTCATTTTTCTTTCGATTGCAAACGTAACACGTTTTTCAATAGTGTAATGGTTTAACATAGAAAACTTACCATTGGCTCTAGTTTCTAATCTATCACTCCGATTTGCAAACGGATTTCACTGAACCTGTAACTTTCATCCCAGAACATAGTTTAGGGGCCATTACCTCTTCAACTATAGTCATTTTCTTTCGATTGCAAACGTAACCAGTTTTTCAATGGTGTAATGGTTTAACATAGAAAACTTACCGTTGGCTCTAGATTCTAATCTATCACTCCGATTTGCAAACGGTTTTCACTGAAGCTGTATATTGCATCCCAGAACATAGTTTAGGGGCCATTACCTCTTCAACTATAGTCATTTTTCTTTCGATTGCAAACGTAACCAGTTTTTCAATGGTGTAATGGTTTAACATAGAAAACATACCGTTGGCTCTAGATTCTAATCTATCACTCCGATTTGCAAACGGATTTCACTGAAGCTGTAAATTGCATCCCAGAACATAGTTTAGGGGCCATTACCTCTTCAACTATAGTCATTTTTCTTTCGATTGCAAACGTAACCAGTTTTTCAATCGTGTAATGGTTTAACATAGAAAACTTACCATTGGCTCTAGATTCTAATCTATCACTACGATTTGCAAACAGATTTCACTGAAGCTGTAAATTGCATCCCAGAACATAGTTTAGGGGCCATTACCTCTTCAACTATAGTCATATTTCTTTCGATTGGAAACGTACCCAGTAATTCAATAGTGTAATGGTTTAACATAGAAAACTTACCATTGGCTCTAGATTCTAATCTATCACTCCGATTTGCAAACGGATTTCACTGAAGCTGTAACTTTCATCCCAGAACATAGTTTAGGGGCCATTACCTCTTCAACTATAGTCATTTTTCTTTCGATTGCAAACGTACCCAGTTTTTCAATGGTGTAATGGTTTAACATAGAAAACTTACCGTTGGCTCTAGATTCTAATCTATCTCTCCGATTTGAAAACGGATTCCACTGAAGCTGTAACTTTCATCCCAGAACATAGTTTAGGGGCCATTACCTCTTCAACTATAGTCATTTTTCTTTCGATTGCAAACGTACCCAGTTTTTCAATGGTGTAATGGTTTAACATAGAAAACTTACCGTTGGCTCTAGATTCTAATCTATCACTACAATTTGCAAACGGATTTCACTGAAGCTGTAACTTTCATCCCAGAACATAGTTTAGGGGCCATTACCTCTTCAACTATAGTCATTTTTCTTTCGATTGCAAATGTAACCAGTTTTTGAATGGTGTAATGGTTTAACATAGAAAACTTACCATTAGCTCTACATTCTAATCTATCAATACGATTTGCAAACGGATTTTACTGAAGCTGTAAATTGCATCCCAGAACATAGTTTAGGGGACATTACCTCTTCAACTATAGTCATTTTTCTTTCGATTGGAAACGTACCCAGTTTTTCAATAGTGTAATGGTTTAACATAGAAAACTTACCATTGGCTCTAGATTCTAATCTATCACTCCGATTTGCAAACGGATTTCACTGAAGCTGTAACTTTCATCCCAGAACATAGTTTAGGGGCCATTACCTCTTCAACTATTGTCATTTTTCTTTCGATTGCAAACGTACCCAGTTTTTCAATGGTGTAATGGTTTAACATAGAAAACTTACCGTTGGCTCTAGATTCTAATCTATCACTCCGATTTGCAAACGGATTCCACTGAAGCTGTAACTTTCATCCCAGAACATAGTTTAGGGGCCATTACCTCTTCAACTATAGTCATTTTTCTTTCGATTGCAAACGTACCCAGTGTTTCAATGGGGCAATGGATTAACATAGAAAACTTACCGTTGGCTCTAGATTCTAATCTATCACTCCGATTTGCAAACGGATTTCACTGAAGCTGTAAATTTCATCCCAGAACATAGTTTAGGGGCCATTACCTCTTCAACTATAGTCATTTTTCTTTCGATTGCAAACGTACCCAGTTTTTCAATGGTGTAATGGTTTAACATAGAAAACTTACCGTTGGCTCTAGATTCTAATCTATCACTCCGATTTGCAAACGGATTCCACTGAAGCTGTAACTTTCATCCCAGAACATAGTTTAGGGGCCATTACCTCTTCAACTATAGTCATTTTTCTTTCGATTGCAAACGTACCCAGTTTTTCAATGGTGTAATGGTTTAACATAGAAAACTTACCGTTGGCTCTAGATTCTAATCTATCACTCCGATTTGCAAACGGATTTCACTGAAGCTGTAATTTTCATCCTAGAACAAAGTTTAGGGGCCATTACCTCTTCAACTATAGTCATTTTTCTTTCGATTGCAAACGTACCCAGTTTTTCAATGGTGTAATGGTTTAACATAGAAAACTTACCGTTGGCTCTAGATTCTAATCTATCACTCCGATTTGCAAACGAATTTCACTGAAGCTGTAACTTGCATCCCAGAACATAGTTTAGGGGCCATTACCTCTTTAACTATAGTCATTTTTCTTTCGATTGCAAACGTAACAAGTTTTTCAATGGTGTAATGGTTTAACATAGAAAACTTACCGTTGGCTCTCGATTCTAATCTATCACTCCGATTTGCAAACGGATTTCACTGAAGCTGTAACTTTCATCCCAGAACATAGTTTAGGGGCCATTACCTCTTCAACTATGTCATTTTTCTTTCGATTGCAAACGTAACCAGTTTTTCAATGGCGTAATGGTTTAACATAGAAAACTTACCGTTGGCTCTAGATTCTAATCTATCACTCCAATTTGCAAACGGATTTCACTGAAGCTGTAAATTGCATCCCAGAACATAGTTTAGGGGCCATTACCTCTTCAACTATAGTCATTTTTCTTTTGATTGCAAACTTAACAAGTTTTTCAACGGTGTAATGGTTTAACATAGAAAACTTACCTTTGGCTCTAGATTCTAATCTATCACTCCGATTTGCAAACGGATTTCACTGAAGCTGTAAATTGCATCCCACAACATAGTTTAGGGGCCATTACCTCTTCAACTATAGTCATTTTTCTTTCGATTGGAAACGTACCCAGTTTTTCAATAGTGTAATGGTTTAACATAGAAAACTTACCATTGGCTCTAGATTCTAATCTATCACTCCGATTTGCAAACGGATTTCACTGAAGCTGTAACTTTCATCCCAGAACATAGTTTAGGGGCCATTACCTCTTCAACTATAGTCATTTTTCTTTCGATTGCAAACGTACCCAGTTTTTCAATGGTGTAATGGTTTAACATTGAAATCTTACCGTTGGCTCTAGATTCTAATCTATCACTGCGATTTGCAAACGGATTTCACTGAAGCTGTAACTTTCATCCCAGAACATAGTTTAGGGGCCATTACCTCTTCAACTATAGTCATTTTTCTTTCGATTGCAAACGTAACCAGTTTTTCAATGGTGTAATGGTTTAACATAGAAAACTTACCGTTGGCTCTAGATTCTAATCTATCACTCCGATTTGAAAACGGATTCCACTGAAGCTGTAACTTTCATCCCAGAACATAGTTTAGGGGCCATTACCTCTTCAACTATAGTCATTTTTCTTTCGATTGCAAACGTACCCAGTTTTTCAATGGTGTAATGGTTTAACATAGAAAACTTACCGTTGGCTCTAGATTCTAATCTATCACTACAATTTGCAAACGGATTTCACTGAAGCTGTAACTTTCATCCCAGAACATAGTTTAGGGGCCATTACCTCTTCAACTATAGTCATTTTTCTTTCGATTGCAAATGTAACCAGTTTTTGAATGGTGTAATGGTTTAACATAGAAAACTTACCATTAGCTCTACATTCTAATCTATCAATACGATTTGCAAACGGATTTTACTGAAGCTGTAAATTGCATCCCAGAACATAGTTTAGGGGACATTACCTCTTCAACTATAGTCATTTTTCTTTCGATTGGAAACGTACCCAGTTTTTCAATAGTGTAATGGTTTAACATAGAAAACTTACCATTGGCTCTAGATTCTAATCTATCTCTCCGATTTGCAAACGGATTTCACTGAAGCTGTAACTTTCATCCCAGAACATTGTTTAGGGGCCATTACCTCTTCAACTATTGTCATTTTTCTTTCGATTGCAAACGTACCCAGTTTTTCAATGGTGTAATGGTTTAACATAGAAAACTTACCGTTGGCTCTAGATTCTAATCTATCACTCCGATTTGCAAACGGATTCCACTGAAGCTGTAACTTTCATCCCAGAACATAGTTTAGGGGCCATTACCTCTTCAACTATAGTCATTTTTCTTTCGATTGCAAACGTACCCAGTGTTTCAATGGGGTAATGGATTAACATAGAAAACTTACCGTTGGCTCTAGATTCTAATCTATCACTCCGATTTGCAAACGGATTTCACTGAAGCTGTAAATTTCATCCCAGAACATAGTTTAGGGGCCATTACCTCTTCAACTATAGTCATTTTTCTTTCGATTGCAAACGTACCCAGTTTTTCAATGGTGTAATGGTTTAACATAGAAAACTTACCTTTGGCTCTAGATTCTAATCTATCACTCCGATTTGCAAACGGATTCCACTGAAGCTGTAACTTTCATCCCAGAACATAGTTTAGGGGCCATTACCTCTTCAACTATAGTCATTTTTCTTTCGATTGCAAACGTACCCAGTTTTTCAATGGTGTAATGGTTTAACATAGTAAACTTACCGTTGGCTCTAGATTCTAATCTATCACTCCGATTTGCAAACGGATTTCACTGAAGCTGTAATTTTCATCCTAGAACAAAGTTTAGGGG
This sequence comes from Hyperolius riggenbachi, assembly GCF_040937935.1. Lineage (NCBI taxonomy): Eukaryota > Metazoa > Chordata > Amphibia > Anura > Hyperoliidae > Hyperolius > Hyperolius riggenbachi. The sequence goes on along the minus strand of NC_090647.1, from coordinate 390,201,855 downwards.
CCATTACCTCTTCAACTATAGTCATTTTTCTTTCGATTGCAAACGTACCCAGTTTTTCAATGGTGTAATGGTTTAACATAGAAAACTTACCGTTGGCTCTAGATTCTAATCTATCACTCCGATTTGCAAACGAATTTCACTGAAGCTGTAACTTGCATCCCAGAACATAGTTTAGGGGCCATTACCTCTTTAACTATAGTCATTTTTCTTTCGATTGCAAACGTAACAAGTTTTTCAATGGTGTAATGGTTTAACATAGAAAACTTACCGTTGGCTCTCGATTCTAATCTATCACTCCGATTTGCAAACGGATTTCACTGAAGCTGTAACTTTCATCCCAGAACATAGTTTAGGGGCCATTACCTCTTCAACTATAGTCATTTTTCTTTCAATTGCAAACGTACCCAGTTTTTCAATGGTGTAATGGTTTAACATAGAAAACTTACCGTTGGCTCTAGATTCTAATTTATCACTCCGTTTTGTAAACGGATTTCACTGAAGCTGTAAATTGCATCCCAGAACATAGTTTAGGGGCCATTACCTCTTCAACTATGTCATTTTTCTTTCGATTGCAAACGTAACCAGTTTTTCAATGGCGTAATGGTTTAACATAGAAAACTTACCGTTGGCTCTAGATTCTAATCTATCACTCCAATTTGCAAACGGATTTCACTGAAGCTGTAAATTGCATCCCAGAACATAGTTTAGGGGCCATTACCTCTTCAACTATAGTCATTTTTCTTTTGATTGCAAACTTAACAAGTTTTTCAACGGTGTAATGGTTTAACATAGAAAACTTACCTTTGGCTCTAGATTCTAATCTATCACTCCGATTTGCAAACGGATTTCACTGAAGCTGTAAATTGCATCCCACAACATAGTTTAGGGGCCATTACCTGTTCAACTATAGTCATTTTTCTTTCGATTGGAAACGTACCCAGTTTTTCAATAGTGTAATGGTTTAACATAGAAAACTTACCATTGGCTCTAGATTCTAATCTATCACTCCGATTTGCAAACGGATTTCACTGAAGCTGTAACTTTCATCCCAGAACATAGTTTAGGGGCCATTACCTCTTCAACTATAGTCATTTTTCTTTCGATTGCAAACGTACCCAGTTTTTCAATGGTGTAATGGTTTAACATTGAAATCTTACCGTTGGCTCTAGATTCTAATCTATCACTGCGATTTGCAAACGGATTTCACTGAAGCTGTAACTTTCATCCCAGAACATAGTTTAGGGGCCATTACCTCTTCAACTATAGTCATTTTTCTTTCGATTGCAAACGTAACCAGTTTTTCTTTTTTTTTTTCAGACTCAGCGTATTATCATGCCCGGACTTCCATCAACATGACTTCACAGCCGTGCTCCTGTGTCCCTGGGCGCATCTTCACATCATAGTCTGAATCCACTTATATAGACATAACACAACAGCAACAACAACAACAACAACAAAAAGAAGAAAAATCACACGAGGAAAAATATTATAGTAGAATAGAATAAAATAAAAAAAAAAATAAAAAAATAAAAATAAAAATAAAAAAAAAAACAACAACCACCAAAAAAAAAAAAAAAAAAAAAAAGAAATGCCCTCACCGGTCTTATAGGTATATGAGAGGAAAAGCTACTAGGAATGGGTGCAAATCCAGCCGCTGAGTGTGAATCCCTGAAAGATTGATGCATTACACCACTTATAGTATCTCACAATATTTGCAGGGAAAATCGGAACCATAAATCGGAATCAGAATCGGAAACCGGATCTGCAGTGTGCAGGGGAACCCCACACTGCAGCCGCTACTACAACAGCTCTAAAATATCAATGCTGCACTGTGAGTACCTCCTTTCCCCTTTCTTTTTCCCTTCTCTTCTCCTTTGTAATTAACACCATTGTGATATAAGCCTTAGATAGGGCTGCACAGTTTTTCGGTTTAAAACCCAAACCGTGGTTCGCGACAAGACGACCCAGCAATCGCCAACATCCTCGGCCCTTGCCCGGCTCGCCGCCCGCACCCGGCCAGAAGCAGCGAACATGCACTAGTGCCAATGAGCGGGGGGCGGACCCACCCGAGCGAGCGGCCGGGCACACACAGCCCCCCCAAACCGCCAGAAAGCGACGGAACGACGGCAGGTGGAGCCGCACACTCTGTACATCCCCGCCCCCCGCCGCCCCACCGCCACCCAGCAGCCGGCAAGCCGCGCACGCCCGCCCGCGCGGACCCCCCCCCGCCCACCAACACACCCCCACCGCTCCCGGCCAACCCGCACACAGCAGGGCTATACACAAGCGCACAGACAGCGGACCAGGCAGTGCGGGCACTATGAAAACTGCAAACACCAGATCGTCCCAACACGAACCGCCCTCCCTCCGCCCCCACATGACCACCCCCCGCCCAGGGAAATGCACACACAGCTAAATGGTCTGACAGAGCCCACCACAGCTGGGCTCTACCCCCCCTCACCACCATCACACATTCCATGTTGAATGTTCAGACCCCTGCCAACAACCCGACAGACCCTGGCCCCGCCCTCCCCTCATACATACATATATATATATATATGAATTTGGGGAAGAAAAAAAAAATTGGAATCGCCGAGAGAAAAAGAAAATCGCAACTTCAATCTTTCCCCCAAAAACGTGCAGCCACAGCGTTGGGTATTAAAAACCCGATAGTGGTAACTGTTACTATAGCTACTAAACAGCTGTGCCGCACCCAATTTTACATTTCGCGCTCAGCAAGTAACACTTAAGAGAGGAAAAAACAAACAATAACACAACAGGGAGTAAGGTATTTGCTTCTTTAATGACCTCCTTACTAACAACACAGCAATATAAAGCGTCGTAATCCCTCTAGACATAAGTTTCTAAATTGTCCCGCAATTGCTTTATCGCCCGTAACTCATCTCTCTCCGGTTCTACGTCCTTCCCCGATTCTACATTCAAGAAGGATAACATCTTGCAGCGCCATTCTGCAAAACATGGAAGTATATCATCTTTCCACCTATCTATTATCATTTTCCTGGCAACCAATGAGCAACTATATAAAATATTTTTTAGATCGTTCTCTATATTCAATCTAGTCTGGCCAAATAAGGCAAAAATCTCGTCATTCACAAAATCTGGGCTGTAATATTTCTTAATAAAGGCTTCTATCTCCTTCCAAAAACCACAAAGTTTATAACACTCCCAAAACCAATGTTTATAAGATCGGCTTGGGGCTCCACACCTCCAGCAACCACTCTTTTCCCAGCTTCTTTGTTCATCCATTTTTCTGGGGATACAATACCACCTGGAGACCAACTTATATTGGGTTAACTGGACATTAGTGCTGGCTGGTAACCAAATGTCTTTATATACTCTATTCCAGTCTATGTCATTCATCCTAATACCCAATTCTCTTTCCCACATATGTACCCCTCTGCTTCTTCCAGAGTCTCCTTCCTGACTTAGGAAGTTATAAAGCGTACCTAACCCCTTTTTGGGGATAGTACCATTGTTAACAAGCGATTCAAACTTATTTAAAGTTGTTCCAAAGGGGACTCTCTTTTGGGCTGTCCTTAGGTAGTTACTTACTTGGAGTTTCCCTAGCACAGTTGAAGGTATGGTCTTTTCATTTAACAAATCTATTATCTTGATATCTTTGATAAGTCCATTCAGTGTAAACCATCCTAAAGACTGCCCCGGTATAAAGTCTGGGTTGTCTCTTAAGGTTTGGAGTGGTGTTTGCCTCTTTTTTCCATTATGTTTAATTAGTTCTAGCATTATTTTCAACATTGGTTTAATGAAGGGGTGAGATGTACTTCCCATCAGTTTACTAAGGTTACTCTTATTCCAAGAGAAGATCAAGCCGAAGTTCACCCACGATGCCTCCATTTCTACCCACCACTTCCTCTCGCCTATGCATCCCCATTCCAGGATTCGCTTAAGAAGGTTAGCAGTGTGATACCGAGCCATATCGGGAGCTGCCAAACCTCCCGCTTCTTTACTTTTCGTAAGATAATGATAGGCGATTCTGGGAGTTTTGTTGAGCCATATAAACCTTTGGAACAGCCTGTGCAATGACCGGAACCATGCCTGGGGAATATCAACTGGGATGTTTTGTATCAAAAAAAGAATCTTTGGGAGAAGGAAAGTCTTAATAATTGCTACCCTGCCTATACTGTTAAATATTGGTTTATTCCAGGATTATAGAGAATCCGAACTAGACTTAATTATATCTTTAAAGTTAGCAGAAAATAATGCTTCTGGGTTGCTACAAACCTTCGTTCCCAAGTAGGTGATCTCATTTTTCTCCCATTTTAGGTCGGCGAGAGAACTTATCTTCCCAACTATTTCCTTACTACAGCCTATGTTTAAGAGTTGCGTCTTTTTCTCGTTTAATTTGTAATTAGAACAGAGAGAGAAATCCGCCAGGATTTTTAGCGCTTCCCTTGTGGAGGCATATGGGTCCGTCAAGGTTAGAATCAAGTCATCTGCATAGACCTGCTGTTTAATTTCTACACCTCCCACAATCAGCCCTCTAATCTGTCCATTATCCTGAATAGCTCGTATTAGTACCTCCATGGCAAAATTAAATAAAAGAGGGGACAGAGGGCAACCCTGACGGACTCCATTTGATATCTTAAAATCTTTTGTTAATTGCCCATTAATGTTGATACAGGCTGACTGGTTTATATAGAGTTGCCTAATTCCATCAATAAATTTATCCCCTAGATTGAATCGGGATAAGACCGCAAAAAGAAAATCCCTTGATAGCCTATCAAAGGCTTTTTCTGCGTCTATTGCTATGAGGACCGCTGCCATTTTTCTTTCCCTGCAAGCAAAAATAAAATTATTCACCACCGAAAGATTATCACTAATATGACGGCCAGGCCTAAAACCGTTTTGCTGAGGACCTAATAATTTAGGTAGATAAGGGATCAGCCGGTTTGCCAGAATTTTTGAGTAAATTTTAACATCGACATTAATCAATGAAATTGGGCGATAGTTTGAACAGTCCTTCTTATCTTTGCCTTCTTTCGGAATCAGTGTAATGGTTGCTCTATTTGAAAGATCTGAAAATAAAATTTCCCCCTGTTGTGCTTTAATCAAGGCGCAGAAGGGGGCCGCAAGTTCATTCATACATAATTTGTAGAACTCGCCAATGTAGCCGTCCGGGCCGGGGCTTTTGCCCTCTTCCAGATCCACCACAACCCTCTTAAATTCTTCCTCTGTGATTAGGGAATTTAACTCTTCGCATTCTTGTGCATTTAATGATGGAATATCCACTCCAGACAGAAATTTATGTCCATCCTCTTTTGGGCTACCCAGGTTATATAATTTTTGATAAAAGCTTGCAAATACTTCCCCTATCTCCCTGGACCCCGAGACTAGCTCTCCAGTATATCTATATATTGAGTCAATAAATTTCTTTGCTTTGTCTCTTTTCAGTATACTAGCCATCAGTTTACCTGAACGATTAGTATTTATCATAAGTTCTCTGTGATTTTTTTTAAGTTGCTTCTTGTTATAAACTGTTCTTATCACCTTGCTTCGACACCATCGTCTCACAGACTGTGAGATCACTTGACTCTCCACACAGCAAACAGGAGATAGACTTCCTCAGGCTTTTTCAATGTTCACGTTATTTATTCAGGAAACAGGAATACAGATAGATACATTCATCATATCCTAGCCATGCCAATCTTCATGTTGCGTTATAAGCTCATGATTAGACTCCCTCTTGAAGTCAATCAGGTACCTTCTTCCTAACTACGTTACACTAAACTACATATGTACAACATACATTATATCAGATTACAGAAAGGACGAACATGCTTAGGTCCCAGTCGGCCTTGCGAGCTAGTGCAGAAGGAAGAAGCAGAAGTGAGTTCTCCATTGCTCGCTCCAGCTTTAATACCGGCTAGGAAAGAGTTAAATATGACATCATCTTCGCCACCCCCTAAATAAGTCTATTGGTGGACTCACTTGTGGTGTCATCATACACACCTACTCGATTAATAATCGATGAGGCACTTGACCCAGATGCGGGAATGTGAATGTTTAGTAAATATGGCCAATGTTTACTGTTCCTGTCCTGTAAGTGGAGGTCAGAGTAAACCGATGGCCTTCTCTTAGGAACATGTTCTCAGTATCTGCGTGTATCTTCTGCTACACGCAGACCCTGAGATGCCTCTGTCTATTTTAAAGGCATACACTGCGGACAAGCCTTTTACATAAAACTCAGGCCAAGTAACTGAGGCCTACTTAAATTATAACACTTCTTACACTTGTTATTTAATATATTGTTCAGGTTGTCTCTTGCAATTGTTAACTTCGTGTAATTTAAACTAGATGGCTCTGTCTTATGACTATTCTGAGCTGCTTGTAATGCTGACAAACAGCTATCTAGGGTACATTTTTTTTCCCTATACAGTCTACTGCTATGCTTAATCAAGATCCCCCTCAAAACACACTTAAGCGTGTCCCATAATACAACTTCAGATATGTTATCGGTTCTATTACAGTCATAAAATTCCTTTATACTGGCTTTTAACTCCTTCTTGAGTTGGGCGTCTTTTAAGATATCAGCATTTAATCGCCATATCCTGTCTTTCCTTTTGTTAGAAATCCACTTAAGTGTCAGCACCACAGGGGCGTGGTCAGAATAAGTAAAATTTAAGATTTTTATGTCCATGACTTGCTCTAATTCGTCCTGTTGAAGCCAGAAATAGTCAATTCTAGAGTATGTCCCATGACTAGGTGAGAAAAACGTGTAGTCTTTCGAATCAATGTTTAGAACCCTCCATATATCTAACAGCCTCCTAGATTTCATCAAAGTAAATATATCCTCGAGTTCCTTACGGGGGATATTCAGATTTTTCTTAGAGTTATCCATCTCTGGGTCAAGGGTCAGGTTAAAGTCGCCCCCGATAATTATTCTACCCCTAGCCAAGGTATCCAGTGTTGCAAAGAATTGACGAAGGAAATCATACTGTTTTTTATTGGGGGCATATACATTCGCCAGAGTAGTAGGGATATTATCAAGCTCTCCTACTAGGATCAATATTCTGGCGTCCTCATCAACAAACTGTTTCTCGAGTTTGAACATGACATTTTTATTTAGGACTATAGCCACCCCTGCAGCTCTTCTCTGCAAACAAGATCCCAGAAACCACTGAGTATAGTTTTTATTCCCAAAACGAGGTATGTGTCCCTCCTTGAAATGGGTCTCCTGTATGAATCCTACATCTATTTTATTCCTTTTAAATTCCTCCAGAATTCTCCCTCTCTTGCATCCTGAATTGGCCCCTTTAACATTTATAGATTCAACTCTAATAACCGTCATATATTTAAATTAATAAATAAAAAAAAACAGAGAACATGGAAAGATGCCTGGAGTTCAGGGAAACCCCCGTTCCCTACAAATACCAATTTATCGGAGAGGACCAAAGAAAATGTAACAAAATCCAAAAAAGAAAAAAAACAAAAAAATATACAGAACAGAGAGATCATGACAAACTCCAAAAACACACGCCTAAACACAACATTACACTTAGCTTTATTGAAACTCTTAAAATCTACAATCTGGACTTCGGTCCTCAGGCCAAAGAACCAGCTAGTGTCTCTAAGACACATCCTTCTTCCACAGTAATTTAAATAACCGTGGATGAATTTTAAGATGACTTCTTTCTTAGGTCTTCCAAAACCCTCCCTCTTTATGTTTCTATTTTCCTTGTTCTGCCCCCTTAGTCTTCCAGCCAGAGCTACTTAACTCCACCAGACTGGGCTGGGGTGGCGTTTCAATAGACCACCCATCAATATGAAAACTCGGTAAGCCCAATCGTTCAGTCAGTGGCTGTAGAGGATCCCCATCTCTTAAAATCCATGTCTTTCCTTCAACAAATATTATCAGGGATAGGGGAAAGCCCCATCTGTACTTCCACCCTTTTTCACGAATCTTTTCAGTCAGAGGCTTCAACAATCTACGTCTCTGAATTGTTCGCTGGGACAGATCTTGAAAAAGGTCAATGGAGCAATCTTTGTATCTGATTGTGTCGTTTCTTTTATTAAGAGACATAATCTCTTCTTTCTTTTTGTAATTTAGCACTCTGCAAAGGACATCGGTGCCTGCTCCATGGCCCATGTCTCTCACTTTCCCCACCCTGTGAATCCTTTCTATAGCAACTTTTGCCTGGTCTGGACCGCCCAACACCAGCTGGAAAATACCTTGAGCCCAATTTTCAAGCTCCTCCCTGGGTACCTGAGAGGGTATCCCCCTGATTTTTATATTGTTACGTCTTCCCCTGTTCTCCAAATCATCAATTTTGGCCCAAATTTCTCTCAATTGTCCTTTCTCTGACCCCCTGGCTTGATCCACTTCAGCTGCCCATTTCCCCAGTTTTTGAGCATCGCTCTCTACTCCCTCTAATCGAGCTGTTAAATCTGAAACTGCCTCTTTAATAGGTTTCACCTCTGCCGCTATAGATTCTTTAATTGCGTTCTTAATTGTTTCATCGAGGGAGGTTTGGAGTTTTGTAGAAAAATCCAAAAGCATTCTGGACATGGAGCCCTCCAGATTTTTCTGGATTAAGCGGATGTTCTCTTCTGACAATGATCCCCCCTGTGCCATAGTTTCAACAGGTTTGGGTTCCTCTGTAGAGAGAGATTTAGACATCAATGATTTCACTTTTGGGGATTCATATAGTTCTGTAATGCGGCGAATATGTCCACTAATTTCCCCAGGTGTTGCCAGACCGGCCGCCATTGCAGTCCACTCTGCCCCACCTTCTGAAAGTTCTTTTGCCTGTTTCTTGTTAGTGTTAGATTTTGGGGTAAGAAGTTTCTCTTTCTTATTTCCCTCCTTTATATTCTCCACAGAAAATCCAAAGTCTGATAAACCTTTACTCAACCACTGTTTATTCCTCTGTCTAGTGGCATGGGCCATTCCCACCACCCAGCATTCCGGCTGACTCCACAAACTGCCAGATCAGGACGACCAACAAAATCTACCTCTACAATATCTGGTAGTTCACTTCTGCAAGAGTCCTAAAAAAAAAAAACCTATCTAGTATAATTCACATCAAAGCAGCACAGGCACCCATGTTTTTTATATATAAATGTGTAGCATTTTATACAGCAATATTGAGCTTCAGATCTGAACCATACAGAGCAGAATGAATACACAGCAATGTGTTGTTAGGTAGATTGCAGATTGTGGTGTCTGTTACACTACTCAAGTCTGACACTTGGCTGCAGGGCAAACTTCTAGCAGGTCCAAGCAGAACTAGAGCATATATTTTATGTATGTATTTGCAGCTTGTTATTTAGGTTGTACCATGTCCGATAGTATACTGTATAGTTGTAATAGTTGTAATACACCTCAGTTCATACAGCAAAAATACCACCCCATGTTAATTAGGCTACAGGAGTTAATTAGGCTACAGGAGTGTCACAAAATTCTTAATTAGAGTAGATTCGAACTCGGTCAGCACAGGGCAGATAAATGCACATTTCCAGCAGAGTATTGCTGGGTGGGTTATAAGGTCTACTGCACTGTACTGCACAGATCTCCAGCTGACTCCTAAATTACTAGGCTACTTATGCACACTGATTAGACACCCTGATCTTTACACACAGATTTCTAACCAGTTTTTCAATCGTGTAATGGTTTAACATAGAAAACTTACCGTTGGCTCTAGATTCTAATCTATCACTACGATTTGCAAATGGATTTCACTGAAGCTGTAAATTGCATCCCAGAACATAGTTTAGGGGCCATTACCTCTTCAACTATAGTCATTTTTCTTTCGATTGCAAACGTAACCAGTTTTTCAACGGTGTAATGGTTTAACATAGAAAACTTACCGTTGGCTCTAGATTCTAATCTATCACTCTGATTTGCAAACGGATTTCACTAAAGCTGTAAATTGCATCCCAGAACATAGTTTAGGGGCCATTACCTCTTCAACTATAGTCATTTCTCTTTCGATTGCAAACGTAACCAGTTTTTCAATGGTGTAATGGTTTAACATAGAAAACGTACCGTTGGCTCTAGATTCTAATCTATCACTCCGATTTGCAAACGGATTTCACTGAATCTGTAACTTTCATCCCAGAACATAGTTTAGGGGCCATTACCTCTTCTGCTATAGTCATTTTTCTTTCAATTGCAAACGTAACCAGTTTTTCAATGGTGTAATGGTTTAACATAGACAACTTACCATTGGCTCTAGATTCTAATCTATCACTCCGATTTGCAAACGGATTTCACTGAAGCTGTAACTTTCATCCCAGAACATAGTTTAGGGGCCATTACCTCTTCAACTATTGTCATTTTTCTTTTGATTGCAAACGTACCCAGTTTTTCAATGGTGTAATGGTTTAACATAGAAAACTTACCGTTGGCTCTAGATTCTAATCTATCACTCCGATTTGCAAACGGATTTCACTGAAGCTGTAAATTGCATCCGAGAACATAGTTTAGGGGCCATTACCTCTTCAACTATAGTCATTTTTCTTTCGATTGCAAACGTACACAGTTTTTCAATGGTGTAATGGTTTAACATAGAAAACGTACCGTTGGCTCTAGATTCTAATCTATCACTCCGATTTGCAAACGGATTTCACTGAAGCTGTAAATTGCATCCCAGAACATAGTTTAGGGGCCATTACCTATTCAACTATAGTCATTTTTCTTTCGATTGCAAACGTACCCAGTTTTTCAATGGTGCAATGGTTTAACATAGAAAACTTACCATTGGCTCTAGATTCTAATCTATCACTACGATTTCCAAACGGATTTCACTGAAGCTGTATATTGCATCCCAGAACATAGTTTAGGGGCCATAACCTCTTCAACTATAGTCATTTTTCTTTCGATTGCAAACGTAACCAGTTTTTCAATGGTGTAATGGTTTAACATAGAAAACGTACCGTTGGCTATAGATTCTAATCTATCACTCCGATTTGCAAACGGATTTCACTGAAGCTGTAAATTGCATCCCAGAACATAGTTTAGGGGCCATTACCTCTTCAACTATAGTCATTTTTCTTTCGATTGCAACCGTAACCAGTTTTTCAATGGTGTAATGGTTTAACATAGAAAACTTACCATTGGCTCTAGATTCTAATCTATCACTACGATTTGCAAACGGATTTCACTGAAGCTGTAAATTGCATCCCAGAACATAGTTTAGGGGCCATTACCTCTTCAACTATAGTCATTTTTCTTTCGATTGGAAACGTACCCAGTTTTTCAATATTGTAATGGTTTAACATAGAAAACTTACCATTGGCTCTAGATTCTAATCTATCACTCCGATTTGCAAATGGATTTCACTGAAGCTGTAACTTTCATCCCAGAACATAGTTTAGGGGCCATTACCTCTTCAACTATAGTCATTTTTCTTTCGATTGCAAACGTACCCAGTTTTTCAATGGTGTAATGGTTTAACATAGAAAACTTACCGTTGGCATCCCAGAACATAGTTTAGGGGCCATTACCTCTTCAACTATAGTCATTTTTCTTTCGATTGCAAACGTAACCAGTTTTTCAATGGTGTAATGGTTTAACATAGAAAACGTACCGTTGGCTCTAGATTCTAATCTATCACTCCGATTTGCAAACGGATTTCACTGAAGCTGTAAATTGCATCCCAGAACATAGTTTAGGGGCCATTACCTCTTCAACTATAGTCATTTTTCTTTCGATTGCAACCGTAACCAGTTTTTCAATGGTGTAATGGTTTAACATAGAAAACTTACCATTGGCTCTAGATTCTAATCTATCACTACGATTTGCAAACGGATTTCACTGAAGCTGTAACTTTCATCCCAGAACATAGTTTAGGGGCCATTACCTCTTCAACTATAGTCATTTTTCTTTCGATTGCAAACGTAACCAGTTTTTCAATGGTGTAATGGTTTAACATAGAAAACTTACCGTTGGCTCTAGATTCTAATCTATCACTCCGATTTGCAAACGGATTCCACTGAAGCTGTAACTTTCATCCCAGAACATAGTTTAGGGGCCATTACCTCTTCAACTATAGTCATTTTTCTTTCGATTGCAAACGTACCCAGTTTTTCAATGGTGTAATGGTTTAACATAGAAAACTTATCGTTGGCTCTAGATTCTAATCTATCACTCCGATTTGCAAACGGATTTCACTGAAGCTGTAACTTTCATCCCAGAACATAGTTTAGGGGCCATTACCTCTTCAACTATAGTCATTTTTCTTTCGATTGCAAACGTAACCAGTTTTTCAATGGTGTAATGGTTTAACATAGAAAAATTTCAGCATCTAGGCTGAAAATTCTTAATTATTCAAAAGTATTTCACTCAACATTCAGGGACAAAAAGAGAGCGGGAGTGTGCATAGCAATTAAGGACACTCTGGGCCTGGTGGTAGAGGAATCATATTGTGGTGAGGATGGTAGATTGGTGATGATTTCTGGAACTATTAACTCCCAAACCTTTACAATCGCTAATATATATGCCCCTAATACATACCAAGTCAAATTTCTCAATAAAGCATTCCAAAAAATACTTAAATTTAAAAAAGGAAATCTTTTCATAGTTGGAGACATGAATGCTATAGCAGATCCCATATTAGATTCTACTTCCCAAACAAAAAAAAGAGCCCAATCAATCCTTACACCTTCATTAATAAAAAATGAACTATTTGATACCTGGAGGTGTATTCACCCAAAAGAAAAAGGATATAGTTATTACTCACCAATCTACCAATCCTTCACCAGGATAGATCACTGTTTGACCGATAGATTCTCTCTGCCACTGGTCTCAGAGGTTGAAATTGGCACCAGAATTTGGTCAGACCACTCCCCTCTCATAGTAAAATTTCAACTATTAGATACTTCCCCCAAACAGTTCAATTGGAAATTAAACAAATATATCATCAACTCTGAACACACCCTTCCCCTTATTAAAAAAGATTTGCTTGAATACTTCCACTTCAACAATACCAGCATAACTTCTAGAGTCTCCCTATGGAATGCTCATAAGGCCTTCATGAGAGGAACACTTATGAAGCAAGGAGCTATACAAAAAAGGAAAATTAGAGAAAAAACAGATTCCTTACTGAGCAAAATTAGAGTATTGGAAGTGGAAGTGTTCAACAAACACAGGAAAAGTCTGATAGGGGAACTGGAGGAGAGGAGACAGGAACTGGCAGAGTGCATGTATTATGAATATGACAAATGGCAGACTAGGCTCAGGGAGAATTGGTACCATGGAGGAAACAAGGCCGGGAAATTAATGGCAAGCAAAATTAAAGGCCAAAGAATACATCATAGAATACTTAAAATTAAACACCCCCTTACTAAAACTGAAGTACATCACCCTAAAGATATAGTAGAAGCACTAGCTAAATATTATGAAGGCCTATACAATTTGGAAACAGACCCCAATACTCCATCCCCATCCCTACAAAACATAGATAAATATTTAGAAAAAATAGACCTCCCTTCACTTTCAGATTTTGAGAAAAAATACCTATCAGTCCCCTTTTCCCAAGCAGAAGTAGTTAATGTAATCAACACCCTGAAAAATGACAAAGCCCCAGGCCCAGATGGATACATAAATGAATATTATAAAAAATGTGTCACTATATTATCAAAACCACTTTCTGAAATGTTTAATGAGGTAGCTTCCCAACGTAAATTCCCTAAAGAATCATTATCAGCCTTTATATCAACCATCCCAAAAGAAGACAAAAACCCAGCAGATCCCAGTAGTTATAGACCTATTTCACTTTTGAATACAGATGTCAAAATTTATGCCCGTATTATTGCAAATAGACTATCCCCCTTAATGCCCCAACTTATTAACTCAGATCAGGTAGGATTCACAAAAGGTAGATCCACAAGTGATGGCACAAGGAAAGCCTTGGCTATACTCCACCAGATAAGCTCTGTCGGGCGCCCAGTCTCCTTGTCTCTTTAGACGCGGAGAAGGCGTTCGACAGAGTTAACTGGCTATATATGTCTAGGGTACTTACTAAATTTGGGATCCCAGATTTCCTCCATGGTGCCATTCTAGCTTTATATACCTGTCCTTCTGCTAGAGTTGCCTCCTCTGGTTCTGTCTCCTCACCTTTCACTATTACCAATGGTACCCGCCAGGGTTGTCCTCTCTCGCCATTAATTTTTAATTTAACATTAGAGCCTCTTGCCCAAAAAATTAGGAATAACCCAAAAATTCATGGTATTAAAATTGGTAGCTACTCCACCAAATTAGGCTTATACGCAGATGATGTGATATTATTTATTCAAAAACCCTTGGTATCACTGCCTAGTGCTATCAGAGAACTTGAGGAATTTTCCACAGTGTCATTCTATAAACTTAATGATCAGAAGACAGTCATTCTCCCCTGCTTCATACCAGCCAAGGTCAAAGAAACTCTCAAGCAGTCCTGCCAGTATACTTGGAATGAGAAATCTATTAAATATCTAGGAATCCAACTAACCCCAACCATAGCACAAATTTATAGAGAAAATTATGATCCCTGGTTATCTAAAATTAAAAATAAATTAGAATCCCTTGCTAAAGTAGAATTTTCATGGTTAGGTAGAATTGCAGCATTTAAGATGATGATCCTTCCCCAGCTTCTTTACCTGTTCCGGAATCTCCCAATAAGAGTACCTCAAAAGTTCTTCATGAGCTTACAAAAACAAATTAATCAATACTTTCTTAACAACAGAAAAGCCAGGTTCTCCAATAAAATCTTAACAACTCATATCTCAAATATGGGACTTGGAGCCCCCAATATAGAACTGTATTATAAGGCCACAATTCTGGATCAATCCAGGTCAATCTGGACCAAAGACATCACCAAACAATGGTATGTAATAGAAGAGGAACAATTACCATCCAAACCATTTAGAGAGTTCTTGGAATCCAGATTGACCTGGAAAGTTCAACAACATATCCAGAACCCTGTCACCGCCAACTCTCTCAGATTATGGAAAGAGTTGATTAACCTGAGTAAAAATGAGGTGTTGGCGGTGACAATACCCACTTATTTAAACACATTACATGCTGTTATTAAGAATTTAGAATTGGAGACCTGGCCAAAATATGGAATAAAATCCATGGAGGATCTGTTGGGAGATTCTGGAATTAGACCCTTTGATGATTTAGTAATAACCTATGGAATCCCACCCTCAGAGAAACCTAAATTTGATAAAATAGCCAGATTTATTAATAAACACCCATATCTCCCCATATCCCTTGAGCCAAGAATCATAAAACTTACTCAATCAGAAAATACCCACTTAAAAGGAACATCGGTTATCTATAGATCATTATTAGAGTTAAAAGAAAAATTCCCTAAATGGCAATTAAATAATTGGCAGGACTGGCTGGGAGAAGAAATTGGTGTGGAGGAATGGGAGAGGTCTGTCAAGGCCTTTAAAAAGGTCTCTCACTGTGTAGGACATCATGAGAGCTTATTGAAGAGCATTTGGCGGTGGTACCAAACCCCTGAAAAAATTAGTAAATTTGACACCCAAGCATCCCCCTTATGTTGGAGAGGATGTAACCTGGTGGGTACCATGGAGCATATTTTATGGGAATGCCCCAAACTCCAGGGATTGTGGAGGGACATTGAGATTTTTCTCAAACAGCTCCCAATGTCTTTGCAAACAATCCCTCCAGGCCTTGCTGTACTAAATCTGGGTGCACATAACTTCCCCCCCCCCCCAGGAGAGATTGATAGTATCTCATGTTTTTGCAGTGGTAAGAAATTTGTTAGCCTTAAATTGGAGATCTCCTCACATCCCAAAATTGGATGAAATCCTGAGAAGGGTAGAGTCCAACCTCTTGGCCGAAAAGGCCTGGGCCATAAGATGTGGCAATGTCAATTCATTTCTCATGAAAGTCAATCTCTGGCCTACGGTTTACCCAAGTTCAAAAATATTAGACTTTTGAACTGGATTATTCCAGACATTAGATGGAGCGGTATGGGTGTGCTTGGTGTGATCCTGTCAACATTCCTGAAGTATTCTGCATCTCAGATTCTGATTATTGATAATTGAACTTGTGGACAAAACAGTGTGCAAATAGATTAGGTAGTTAGGTTAGGTTAGGATAGTGTAGTTTGTCTTTAAGCTGTTATCTATACTTATCAATAACTTGAAGTCTCTATAAGTGAGTAAATATAATAAGTCAGACTTTGGAAAATATTGATTTTTGGTGTGCAACCTGCGGCATGGTGGAAACTATGTATATAGGCCTCACTCCCTGGGATCTATGTAGAGGCCACCCCTCATTTCCCAGGTTGAGAGAGTCCCCTTCTTACTGAGCATAACTCAACCATCTTGCCATGCACACCAGGATGGAGAAGCTTCTTAGTAACATCCCTTTCACTGACTATTACATGTCAAATATATATTTGGCATTTAAATTGCTTACTTACAACTTTACAGGTATATGTCACAATAGCCTCCTCCCCCCCCCCCCCCCTAGCCAGTTGGCTAGGTTATTTATGTTTAATTCATTAACTCATCCCAGTGTATTTTTAGTTTTAGTTTTAGTTTTAGCTTCCGTTTTAACAAATTAAGATTATTTATAGACTCTTAAGTAAACATATGTTTTATGCGTTTTTTGGGCATTTGTGTGAGTAAGTGCATTTACGCATTACTACCCCTCAATTTATTATCTGGAGGTAAGAATCTACTTAATTTGAGTTTCTGAGTCAATTCCCTAAAAATTTGGTAAAAATTTGGGCAATTTTGCGAAAAACGCACAAAAAACGCGCAAAAAACACGGTTTGCCGCTTTTTGGCGTTTTGGTGGCGGTTTTGCGGCTTTTTGCCGCTAAAAAACCGCTACTAAACCGCTTTTATGAAAATACGCGTATATGCATAAAATACAAGAATACGCATGGTAGGCATGATTGTACGCGTTAAATGCGTAATTTTAAACGCGTCAAGACGCCTAAAAGATACGCATCTATATATAAGTGAATTGTTATCCCAAATTTTATAGCGTAAAATACAAGAAAGTAGGCCTTGAGAATAATACGCATTATTTACGCGGTACTGTACAAATTGAGCATAGGGATTATTTTCATTTATTAACCCAAAATTTCTTTCTCCTTAACCACAAGCAATTAAGATGTTTTATTCTCAAATAATATAATCTGTTTTATCCATGGATCTCTTCTCATACAACTTAACATTTCATAATTATCATATATGTTTTATGTTTTGTAAATTTAAATTTTTATTCTGCTACTTAATGTTATTGTATTACTTATATACACAGGTAGCTTATTTATGCTATTGACACAATACCTGTCTGTTTATTGTATTGTTATACTTTGAAAAACTTCAATAAAAACAATTGATATTGGTTTAACATAGAAAACTTACCATTGGCTCTAGATTCTAATCTATCACTACGATTTGCAAACGGATTTCACTGAAGCTGTACATTGCATCCCAGAACATAGTTTAGGGGCCATTACCTCTTCAACTATAGTCATTTTTCTTTCGATTGGAAACGTACCCAGTTTTTCAATAGTGTAATGGTTTAACATAGAAAACTTACCATTGGCTCTAGATTCTAATCTATCACTCCGATTTGCAAACGGATTTAACTGAAGCTGTAACTTTCATCCCAGAACATAGTTTAGGGGCCATTACCTCTTCAACTATTGTCATTTTTCTTTCGATTGCAAACGTACCCAGTTTTTCAATGGTGTAATGGTTTAACATAGAAAACTTACCGTTGGCTCTAGATTCTAATCTATCACTCCGATTTGCAAACGGATTCCACTGAAGCTGTAACTTTCATCCCAGAACATAGTTTAGGGGCCATTACCTCTTCAACTATAGTCATTTTTCTATCGATTGCAAACGTACCCAGTTTTTCAATGGGGTAATGGTTTAACATAGAAAACTTACCGTTGGCTCTAGATTCTAATCTATCACTCCGATTTGCAAACGGATTTCACTGAAGCTGTAACTTTCATCCCAGAACATAGTTTAGGGGCCATTACCTCTTCAACTATAGTCATTTTTCTTTCGATTGCAAACGTACCCAGTTTTTCAATGGTGTAATGGTTTAACATAGAAAACTTACCGTTGGCTCTAGATTCTAATCTATCACTCCGATTTGCAAACGGATTCCACTGAAGCTGTAACTTTCATCCCAGAACATAGTTTAGGGGCCATTACCTCTTCAACTATAGTCATTTTTCTTTCGATTGCAAACGTACCCAGTTTTTCAATGGTGTAATGGTTTAACATAGAAAACTTACCGTTGGCTCTAGATTCTAATCTATCACTCCGATTTGCAAACGGATTCCACTGAAGCTGTAACTTTCATCCCAGAACATAGTTTAGGGGCCATTACCTCTTTAACTATAGTCATTTTTCTTTCGATTGCAAACGTACCCAGTTTTTCAATGGTGTAATGGTTTAACATAGAAAACTTACCGTTGGCTCTAGATTCTAATCTATCACTCCGATTTGCAAACGGATTTCACTGAAGCTGTAACTTTCATCCCAGAACAAAGTTTAGGGGCCATTACCTCTTCAACTATAGTCATTTTTCTTTCGATTGCAAACGTACCCAGTTTTTCAATGGTGTAATGGTTTAACATAGAAAACTTACCGTTGGCTCTAGATTCTAATCTATCACTCCGATTTGCAAACGGATTTCACTGAAGCTGTAACTTGCATCCCAGAACATAGTTTAGGGGCCATTACCTCTTCAACTATAGTCATTTTTCTTTCGATTGCAAACGTAACAAGTTTTTCAATGGTGTAATGGTTTAACATAGAAAACTTACCATTGGCTCTAGATTCTAATCTATCACTCCGATTTGCAAACGGATTTCACTGAAGCTGTAACTTTAATCCCAGAACATAGTTTAGGGGCCATTACCTCTTCAACTATAGTCATTTTTCTTTCAATTGCAAACGTACCCAGTTTTTCAATGGTGTAATGGTTTAACATAGAAAACTTACCGTTGGCTCTAGATTCTAATCTATCACTCCGATTTGCAAACGGATTTCACTGAAGCTGTAAATTGCATCCCACAACATAGTTTAGGGGCCATTACCTCTTCAACTATAGTCATTTTTCTTTCGATTGGAAACGTACCCAGTTTTTCAATAGTGTAATGGTTTAACATAGAAAACTTACCATTGGCTCTAGATTCTAATCTATCACTCCGATTTGCAAACGGATTTCACTGAAGCTGTAACTTTCATCCCAGAACATAGTTTAGGGGCCATTACCTCTTCAACTATTGTCATTTTTCTTTCGATTGCAAACGTACCCAGTTTTTCAATGGTGTAATGGTTTAACATAGAAAACTTACCGTTGGCTCTAGATTCTAATCTATCACTACGATTTGCAAACGGATTTCACTGAAGCTGTACATTGCATCCCACAACATAGTTTAGGGGCCATTACCTCTTCAACTATAGTCATTTTTCTTTCGATTGCAAACGTAACCAGTTTTTCAACGGTGTAATGGTTTAACATAGAAAACTTACCGTTGGCTCTAGATTCTAATCTATCACTCTGATTTGCAAACGGATTTCACTGAAGCTGTAAATTGCATCCCAGAACATAGTTTAGGGGCCATTACCTCTTCAACTATAGTCTTTTCTCTTTCGATTGCAAACGTAACCAGTTTTTCAATGGTGTAATGGTTTAACATTGAAAACGTACCGTTGGCTCTAGATTCCAATCTATCACTCCGATTTGCAAACGGATTTCACTGAAGCTGTAAATTGCATCCCAGAAAATAGTTTAGGGGCCATTACCTCTTCAACTATAGTCATTTTTCTTTCGATTGCAAACGTAACCAGTTTTTCAATGGTGTAATGGTTTAACATAGAAAACTTACCATTGGCTCTAGATTCTAATCTATCACTATGATTTGCAAACAGATTTCACTGAAGCTGTAAATTGCATCCCAGAACATAGTTTAGGGGCCATTACCTCTTCAACTATAGTCATTTTTCTTTCGATTGCAAACGTACCCAGTTTTTCAATGGTGTAATGGTTTAACATAGAAAACTTACCGTTGGCTCTAGATTCTAATCTATCACTCCGATTTGCAAACAGATTCCACTGAAGCTGTAACTTTCATCCCAGAACATAGTTTAGGGGCCATTACCTCTTCAACTATAGTCATTTTTCTTTCGATTGCAAACGTAACCAGTTTTTCAATGGTGTAATGGTTTAACATAGAAAACGTACCGTTGGCTCTAGATTCTAATCTATCACTCCGATTTGCAAACGGATTTCACTGAAGCTGTAAATTGCATCCCAGATCATAGTTTAGGGGCCATTACCTCTTCAACTATAGTCATTTTTCTTTCAATTGCAAACGTAACCAGTTTTTCAATGGTGTAATGGTTTAACATAGAAAACGTACCATTGGCTCTAGATTCTAATCTATCACTCCGATTTGCAAACGGATTTCACTGAAGCTGTAAATTGCATCCCAGAACATAGTTTAGGGGCCATTACCTCTTCAACTATAGTCATTTTTCTTTCGATTGCAAACGTAACCAGTTTTTCAATGGTGTAATGGTTTAACATAGAAAACTTACCATTGGCTCTAGATTCTAATCTATCACTACGATTTGCAAACAGATTCCACTGAAGCTGTAACTTTCATCCCAGAACATAGTTTAGAGGCCATTACCTCTTCAACTATAGTCATTTTTCTTTCGATTGCAAACGTACCCAGTTTTTCAATGGTGTAATGGTTTAACATAGAAAACTTACCATTGGCTCTAGATTATAATCTATCACTCCGATTTGCAAACAGATTCCACTGAAGCTGTAACTTTCATCCCAGAACATAGTTTAGAGGCCATTACCTCTTCAACTATAGTCATTTTTCTTTCGATTGCAAGCGTACCAAGTTTTTCAATGGTGTAATGGTTTAACATAGAAAACTTACCATTGGCTCTAGATTCTAATCTATCACTACGATTTGCAAACGGATTTCACTGAAGCTGTAAATTGCATCCCAGAACATAGTTTAGGGGCCATTACCTCTTCAACTATAGTCATTTTTCTTTCGATTGGAAACGTACCCAGTTTTTCAATAGTGTAATGGTTTAACATAGAAAACTTACCATTGGCTCTAGATTCTAATCTATCACTCCGATTTGCAAATGGATTTCACTGAAGCTGTAACTTTCATCCCAGAACATAGTTTAGGGGCTATTACCTCTTCAACTATTGTCATTTTTCTTTCGATTGCAAACGTACACAGTTTTTCAATGGTGTAAAGGTTTAACATAGAAAACTTACCGTTGGCATAGATTCTAATCTATCACTCCGATTTGCAAACGGATTCCACTGAAGCTGTAACTTTCATCCCAGAACATAGTTTAGGGGCCATTACCTCTTTAACTATAGTCATTTTTCTATCGATTGCAAACGTACCCAGTTTTTCAATGGGGTAATGGTTTAACATAGAAAACTTACCGTTGGCTCTAGATTCTAATCTATCACTCCGATTTGCAAACGGATTTCACTGAAGCTGTAACTTTCATCCCAGAACATAGTTTAGGGGCCATTACCTCTTCAACTATAGTCATTTTTCTTTCGATTGCAAACGTACCCAGTTTTTCAATGGTGTAATGGTTTAACATAGAAAACTTACCGTTGGCTCTAGATTCTAATCTATCACTCCGATTTGCAAACGGATTCCACTGAAGCTGTAACTTTCATCCCAGAACATAGTTTAGGGGCCATTACCTCTTCAACTATAGTCATTTTTCTTTCGATTGCAAACGTACCCAGTTTTTCAATGGTGTAATGGTTTAACATAGAAAACTTACCGTTGGCTCTAGATTCTAATCTATTACTCCGATTTGCAAACGGATTTCACTGAAGCTGTAACTTTCATCCCAGAACAAAGTTTAGGGGCCATTACCTCTTCAACTATTGTCATTTTTCTTTCGATTGCAAACGTACCCAGTTTTTCAATGGTGTAATGGTTTAACATAGAAAACTTACCGTTGGCTCTAGATTCTAATCTATCACTTCGATTTGCAAACGGATTTCACTGAAGCTGTAACTTGCATCCCAGAACATAGTTTAGGGGCCATTACCTCTTCAACTATAGTCATTTTTCTTTCGATTGCAAACGTAACAAGTTTTTCAATGGTGTAATGGTTTAACATAGAAAACTTACCGTTGGCTCTAGATTCTAATCTATCACTCCGATTTGCAAACGGATTTCACTGAAGCTGTAACTTTACTCCCAGAACATACTTTAGGGGCCATTACCTCTTCAACTATAGTCATTTTTCATTCGATTGCAAACGTAACCAGTTTTTCAATGGTGTAATGGTTTAACATAGAAAACGTACCGTTGGCTCTAGATTCTAATCTATCACTCTAATTTGCAAACGGATTTCACTGAAGCTGTAAATTGCATCCCAGATCATAGTTTAGGGGCCATTACCTCTTCAACTATAGTCATTTTTCTTTCGATTGCAAACGTAACCAGTTTTTCAATGGTGTAATGGTTTAACATAGAAAACGTACCGTTGGCTCTAGATTCTAATCTATCACTCCGATTTGCAAACGGATTTCACTGAAGCTGTAAATTGCATCCCAGAACATAGTTTAGGGGCCATTACCTCTTCAACTATAGTCATTTTTCTTTCGATTGCAAACGTAACCAGTTTTTCAATGGTGTAATGGTTTAACATATAAAACTTACCATTGGCTCTAGATTCTAATCTATCACTACGATTTGCAAACGGATTTCACTGAAGCTGTAAATTGCATCCCAGAACATAGTTTAGGGGCCATTACCTCTTCAACTATAGTCATTTTTCTTTCGATTGGAAACGTACCCAGTTTTTCAATAGTGTAATGGTTTAACATAGAAAACTTACCATTGGCTCTAGATTCTAATCTATCACTCCGATTTGCAAACGGATTTCACTGAAGCTGTAACTTTCATCCCAGAACATAGTTTAGGGGCCATTACCTCTTCAACTATAGTCATTTTTCTTTCGATTGCAAACGTACCCAGTTTTTCAATGGTCTAATGGTTTAACATAGAAAACTTACCGTTGGCTCTAGATTCTAATCTATCACTCCGATTTTTTAAACAGATTCCACTGAAGCTGTAACTTTCATCCCAGAACATAGTTTAGGGGCCATTACCTCTTCAACTATAGTCATTTTTCTTTCGATTGCAAGCGTACCCAGTTTTTCAATGGTGTAATGGTTTAACATAGAAAACTTACCATTGGCTCTAGATTCTAATCTATCACTACGATTTGCAAACGGATTTCACTGAAGCTGTAAATTGCATCCCAGAACATAGTTTAGGGGCCATTACCTCTTCAACTATAGTCATTTTTCTTTCGATTGGAAACATACCCAGTTTTTCAATAGTGTAATGGTTTAACATAGAAAACTTACCATTGGTTCTAAATTCTAATCTATCACTCCGATTTGCAAATGGATTTCACTGAAGCTGTAACTTTCATCCCAGAACATAGTTTAGGGGCCATTACCTCTTCAACTAATGTCATTTTTCTTTCGATTGGAAACATACCCAGTTTTTCAGTAGTGTAATGGTTTAACATAGAAAACTTACCATTGGTTCTAAATTCTAATCTATCACTCCGATTTGCAAATGGATTTCACTGAAGCTGTAACTTTCATCCCAGAACATAGTTTAGGGGCCATTACCTCTTCAACTAATGTCATTTTTCTTTCGATTGCAAACGTACACAGTTTTTCAATGGTGCAATGGTTTAACATAGAAAACTTACCGTTGGCATAGATTCTAATCTATCACTCTGATTTGCAAACGGATTTCACTGAAGCTGTAAATTGCATCCCAGATCATAGTTTAGGGGCCATTACCTCTTCAACTATAGTCATTTTTCTTTCGATTGCAAACGTAACCAGTTTTTCAATGGTGTAATGGTTTAACATAGAAAACGTACCGTTGGCTCTAGATTCTAATCTATCACTCCGATTTGCAAACGGATTTCACTGAAGCTGTAAATTGCATCCCAGAACATAGTTTAGGGGCCATTACCTCTTCAACTATAGTCATTTTTCTTTCGATTGCAAACGTAACCAGTTTTTCAATGGTGTAATGGTTTAACATATAAAACTTACCATTGGCTCTAGATTCTAATCTATCACTACGATTTGCAAACGGATTTCACTGAAGCTGTAAATTGCATCCCAGAACATAGTTTAGGGGCCATTACCTCTTCAACTATAGTCATTTTTCTTTTGATTGGAAACGTACCCAGTTTTTCAATAGTGTAATGGTTTAACATAGAAAACTTACCATTGGCTCTAGATTCTAATCTATCACTCCGATTTGCAAACGGATTTCACTGAAGCTGTAACTTTCATCCCAGAACATAGTTTAGGGGCCATTACCTCTTCAACTATAGTCATTTTTCTTTCGATTGCAAACGTACCCAGTTTTTCAATGGTCTAATGGTTTAACATAGAAAACTTACCGTTGGCTCTAGATTCTAATCTATCACTCCGATTTTTTAAACAGATTCCACTGAAGCTGTAACTTTCATCCCAGAACATAGTTTAGGGGCCATTACCTCTTCAACTATAGTCATTTTTCTTTCGATTGGAAACATACCCAGTTTTTCAATAGTGTAATGGTTTAACATAGAAAACTTACCATTGGTTCTAAATTCTAATCTATCACTCCGATTTGCAAATGGATTTCACTGAAGCTGTAACTTTCATCCCAGAACATAGTTTAGGGGCCATTACCTCTTCAACTAATGTCATTTTTCTTTCGATTGCAAACGTACACAGTTTTTCAATGGTGTAATGGTTTAACATAGAAAACTTACCGTTGGCATAGATTCTAATCTATCACTCTGATTTGCAAACGGATTTCACTGAAGCTGTAAATTGCATCCCAGATCATAGTTTAGGGGCCATTACCTCTTCAACTATAGTCATTTTTCTTTCGATTGCAAACGTAACCAGTTTTTCAATGGTGTAATGGTTTAACATAGAAAACGTACCGTTGGCTCTAGATTCTAATCTATCACTCCGATTTGCAAACGGATTTCACTGAAGCTGTAAATTGCATCCCAGAACATAGTTTAGGGGCCATTACCTCTTCAACTATAGTCATTTTTCTTTCGATTGCAAACGTAACCAGTTTTTCAATGGTGTAATGGTTTAACATATAAAACTTACCATTGGCTCTAGATTCTAATCTATCACTACGATTTGCAAACGGATTTCACTGAAGCTGTAAATTGCATCCCAGAACATAGTTTAGGGGCCATTACCTCTTCAACTATAGTCATTTTTCTTTTGATTGGAAACGTACCCAGTTTTTCAATAGTGTAATGGTTTAACATAGAAAACTTACCATTGGCTCTAGATTCTAATCTATCACTCCGATTTGCAAACGGATTTCACTGAAGCTGTAACTTTCATCCCAGAACATAGTTTAGGGGCCATTACCTCTTCAACTATAGTCATTTTTCTTTCGATTGCAAACGTACCCAGTTTTTCAATGGTCTAATGGTTTAACATAGAAAACTTACCGTTGGCTCTAGATTCTAATCTATCACTCCGATTTTTTAAACAGATTCCACTGAAGCTGTAACTTTCATCCCAGAACATAGTTTAGGGGCCATTACCTCTTCAACTATAGTCATTTTTCTTTCGATTGCAAGCGTACCCAGTTTTTCAATGGTGTAATGGTTTAACATAGAAAACTTACCATTGGCTCTAGATTCTAATCTATCACTACGATTTGCAAACGGATTTCACTGAAGCTGTAAATTGCATCCCAGAACATAGTTTACGGGCCATTACCTCTTCAACTATTGTCATTTTTCTTTCGATTGGAAACGTACCCAGTTTTTCAATAGTGTAATGGTTTAACATAGAAAACTTACCATTGGCTCTAAATTCTAATCTATCACTCCGATTTGCAAATGGATTTCACTGAAGCTGTAACTTTCATCCCAGAACATAGTTTAGGGGCCATTACCTCTTCAACTATTGTCATTTTTCTTTCGATTGCAAGTTTTTCAATGGTGTAATGGTTTAACATAGAAAACTTACCGTTGGCATAGATTCTAATCTATCACTCCGATTTGCAAACGGATTCCACTGAAGCTGTAACTTTCATCCCAGAACATAGTTTAGGGGCCATTACCTCTTCAACTATAGTCATTTTTCTATCGATTGCAAACGTACCCAGTTTTTCAATGGGGTAATGGTTTAACATAGAAAACTTACCGTTGGCTCTAGATTCTAATCTATCACTCCGATTTGCAAACGGATTTCACTGAAGCTGTAACTTTCATCCCAGAACATAGTTTAGGGGCCATTACCTCTTCAACTATAGTCATTTTTCTTTCGATTGCAAACGTACCCAGTTTTTCAATGGTGTAATGGTTTAACATAGAAAACTTACCGTTGGCTCTAGATTCTAATCTATCACTCCGATTTGCAAACGGATTCCACTGAAGCTGTAACTTTCATCCCAGAACATAGTTTAGGGGCCATTACCTCTTCAACTATAGTCATTTTTCTTTCGATTGCAAACGTACCCAGTTTTTCAAAGGTGTAATGGTTTAACATAGAAAACTTACCGTTGGCTCTAGATTCTAATCTATCACTCCGATTTGCAAACGGATTTCACTGAAGCTGTAACTTTCATCCCAGAACAAAGTTTAGGGGCCATTACCTCTTCAACTATTGTCATTTTTCTTTCGATTGCAAACGTACCCAGTTTTTCAATGGTGTAATGGTTTAACATAGAAAACTTACCGTTGGCTCTAGATTCTAATCTATCACTTCGATTTGCAAACGGATTTCACTGAAGCTGTCACTTGCATCCCAGAACATAGTTTAGGGGCCATTACCTCTTCAACTATAGTCATTTTTCTTTCGATTGCAAACGTAACAAGTTTTTCAATGGTGTAATGGTTTAACATAGAAAACTTACCGTTGGCTCTAGATTCTAATCTATCACTCCGATTTGCAAACGGATTTCACTGAAGCTGTAACTTTAATCCCAGAACATAGTTTAGGGGCCATTACCTCTTCAACTATAGTCATTTTTCTTTGGTTTCAAGGGTTTTTATTGAAAAACTTGCAAATTACAATCAGAAATGGTCAACATCAATCAGCCCCACACATGGGGCAATTAGCTTAAATGTAATACTTATAAAGGAAGCTATAGACATGTTTGTTAAGCAATGGTTTTAAACATAATTCTCATTGTCATGTCAATATACATGTTTTCAACATTAGCTATAGAAAAGGGAAGGAAGGGGTGAGGTAAAATCATGGGCAAAAGAGGGAGGCTTGTAAGGGCGGGAAAAGGGAATGGGGAATGAGGGGGTAAAGGCCGGACCATGAGTGGTATTGCCACATCATGCCAATGGTGCCGGCCCGAGGATAAGCAAGGAAAAAATGAGGAAAGGCGGGGGAAGGGGAGGTAAGGAATGGTGAGAGTTATCAGCATCTGGCTACTCAACCCCACTCAAAGTCACATGAAAAAACCTGCGCTCATACCTACATCTGTCCGTTTGTCTGTCTAGTTTTGGATTAATTGATCAGGGGATCAAAAAGTATGAAGAGTGTACCTAAGTCCTAAGTTGTCTTGGAACTGAATCCAGGGGTCCCATATTTTGAAGAATACTTCTAGTCTGTCAAACACCTTAGCCCTAATGTGCTCAGACAACATTGTCTTATTTAAGTCCCTAAAGACATCATCAACCGAGAGAATTGATTGCTTCCATTGTGAGGCAAGGTGTCTCTTGGCTTGGGCCATCACAAATTGGATTAGCTTATGAACAGGGTGCATCACCGACTGGGGCCTATTGCCTAACAGAATCACCGATAGGTCCATAGGGATCTGCTTTTCCAACATCAAGCAGACCTTGTTCCACACTGATTTCCAGAATCGTTGGGCTATTGGGCATTCCCACCACATATGCCACAGATCTCCTTTTTGTGTGCAATATCTGGGACATCTATCTGGGGTATCAGAGTAAAATAAATGCATTTTAGCTGGAGTAAAATAGGTCCTGTGGAACAACTTTAATGAGGTCTCAATTGATGAGAAGAATAGAGATCCTCTCATTAAAATAGAACTACAATGGGCCCATCGTGCATCCGAAAGGGCAACATTAAAATCTTTTTCCCAATCTGCATGCACCTTTAACCTTGGGGACAAACCAGTCTGGGACAGCGTGATGTACAGGTCCGAAATTAGACCTTTTGCCATGGGGTTGTTTTTACACTTGGCCTCAAAAGGTGTATATACCAGAACTTCTCCCTTTACATCCAAAGATTGCAAGAATTTAAATATGTGGCCGAGCTTTTCTCTTTCTTCATGGGGGACATTATTCTCCCTACCAAATTGGACTGGAGTAGACAACTTGAAATGGGGAAGGTATTTTCCCAGAGTGATATACCCCCTTTGGGTCCACCAATTATAATTACGTATCTGGCATCCTTGTGGAAACTCTGGATTCTTAAAAATATTAGTCATACAGGATATCTGCGATTGTAACCCATGGAGGTATCTCAACCTAGACCACAACCCCAAGGAGTGTGCGGCTACTGGAGCTTTTTTCCTTAGGATGTTAGGGTGAATGGTTCTTGACCACATGATACCCTCCAGGGACCAAGGACTCAAAAGTTTAGACTCTATGTCTACCCATATAGGTTTATTAATTTTTGCATTGACAGCTGCTGAGTCACTTGAGCTGCATGGTAGTACTGCAGTAATATGGGTGCATTTAGCCCTCCCATATCTCTTGGTCTAGCTAAAGTGGAGTATTTAATGCGGGCCTTGCGCTTTCTCCATATAAATTGCTGGATCAGTCTCTGTAGACGTCCCAAAGCCCCCTTTTTGATGGGTATTGGGAGGACCCTAAACAAATATAAGATCCTCGGGAGGAGGGTCATTCTTACCGAGGTAACTCTACCCAGTAGAGAGATTGGGTAAGAGTTCCAGGTTTCCAAGTCTGTCTCTAGTTTTCTAAGCATATGGGGGTAATTTTGATCATATAGTTTAGTGGGGTCATTAGTTAAGTTTATACCTAGGTATTTTATGTACCTAGGTTGGTACTGTAATCCAAATGTTTGGGCCATTCGTCTACCTTCGCGTGAATTTATTCTAGTGAGCATAAGATCTGATTTATCCAGATTCAGCTTGAATCCAGAAAATAGGGAGAAATCCTGAATGACTCGTAATAGGGCTGCAATAGAAGTTTGCGGGGATGTGAGTGTTAGCAGAATGTCATCCGCAAACAGAGATAATTTATGCTCGCTCGGGCCAATGGTTACTCCCTTTATATCATTTGTTCTACGAGTCATCTCTGCTAGAGGTTCTATCATTAAGGCAAAGATTGCAGGTGAAAGAGGACACCCCTGCCTTGTTCCCCTCTGTATTGAGAGGGAGGTTCTCTGTGTAGCTGGCATTTTCAAATTTGCTGTTGGGGTGGAGTACAGTGCCCTAATTGCATTAAGAAAGTGACCACTAAAACCATACTTCTGGAGAACTGACTGCATATAGGGCCATTTTATGAGATCAAAGGCCTTCTCCATGTCCAAAGCTAATATGGCCAGACATGAAGAAGACCCACTCGCAAAGTGCTGAATATTCAATATCTTGCGTATATTGTCAGAGGCTTGTCGGGCCGGTATGAAGCCTACTTGGTCCCTGTGGACAAGGGCCGGCAGAATTCTATTAAGCCTGCTTGCCAAAATGGCCGTAAAGAGCTTGTAATCCACCCCTAACAGAGATATTGGGCGATAGTTCTTTGGGAGAAGGGGATCACGCATGGGCTTTGGTATAACTACAATAGATGAAGCTAAAAATTCAGAAGGGGGGGGCCTGTCCCTTCAAGATAGTATTATAAAATTTGAGTAAATGAGGGGCCAGTGTATCTTCAAATTTTTTATAGTACAAGGCCGTCAGCCCATCTGGACCTGGAGATTTTGCATTTTTGGATTTTTTGATGGCCTCTCTCAATTCTTCTCTTGTGATAGGGCTATTTAATTGGGTTACTGTGAGTGGATTTAATGTTTTGTGGATGGTATTCTGTAAGAAGGACAGTTTTTCATTCATGGCTCTATCAGGACAATCATCTTTGTATAATTGGGTGTAATATTTTAGGAAGGTATCATAAATCTTGTCTGGATTTGACGTCACTTGACCATCTAAGCCTCGTATTTTTGTAATTCTATTGACTGATTGTTGGGCCCTCAGTTTATGGGCCAGCCATCTGTTGGGCTTATTTAGTTGGTCATAGGCCTTGGCATTTGTCCAGCTTAGGGCCTTTTCGCACTCAGCATTTAATATGGCTTCTAGCTGAACATTCAGTCCCTGGATTTGTTTGAATAAATAGCGTGAGGGCTTGTTTTGATTTAGTTGGTGGAGAGTGGCAATCTTATGCTCAAGGTTGGCAATAATGACCCCTTTGTCTCGTCTGTGCTTAGCTGAAATCTTAATAAGATGGCCTCTGATCACTGCCTTATGGGCCAACCAGCAAATGGCTGGGGAAACCTCGGGGGTGGCATTATCCAAGAAGTAGTTATCAAGAGCTAGGTCAATCTCACTACAAACCTCTGGATTGTGAAGCATAGTTTCATTAGGCGCCATGGGGCTCTTTGTGTCCTGGGTAATAAGGAGGTAAGAGAAGTCAGGACCGGGTCGTGGTCCGACCATGTACACAAAAGGTGTCTAGAGTACGCTAATGATGAAGCACAATGGGAGGAGATCAGGACAAGGTCTATCCTTGAATAAGAATTGTGGGGTGCCGAATGAAATGAATATCCCTTTGCCCTCCCATTGTGCTCCCGCCAAGTGTCAATCAGAGAATAGGACTTCAGAATCTTGTCAAAATATAGCCTTGCTTTCTTGGAATTGGATGGGCGTGCTGGGACTGTTCTGTCCAAAGTATCATTTGGGGTCAGATTGAAGTCCCCAGCCCATACTATAGTGTCATATTTTAAAGTGAGCAGGGTATCAGAAACCTTGTCAATGGTTTCATACACAAGATTTAGGGGAGCATATATATTTACGACACATAGGACTCCATTTTGAAATTTACCCACAATTATATTAAAGGTGCCTAAGTTGTCATCAATATGGGTTATCAGTTCAAATGGAAAGGAATTAGATAAAAATGTAGCCACTCCTCTTTGCTTCTTATGATAACTTGACATATAAGAACGAGTGTAGTTTTTATGGAAAAATTTTGGGATTGTTTTTCTGTTAAAGTGTGTTTCCTGTAAACACAGGATATCAGGGTGAGACTGAGCATATAAATTGAAGGCCTTCTTTCTCTTTTGTGGAGAATTTAATCCCCTGACATTATGTGTGATTATGTTACATTCTCTAGCAGACATTTAGAGGAGCAAAATCAGTGATATAAATTGCAATTATAAAGTGTAGGTATAGACCATTTGAGTAGTGAATTCTCATTGGGGTCGGAGGGTGGAGAAATATGGGGACAAGGACCCTCTCACCTGTAGGGTCCTTGGTATCTATAAGTAATTCCAAAACAATGCTAGGGGGGAAAGCTGCACAATGGTGCAGAATCGATGCGAGGAGGAGCACCCAGAAAAGTCCAGGGGCTCCGACTGGCATCCAGGTAGGGGGGCAACAAGAACTTCCAAGCCTTAAATCACCTATTATAGAAATAGATTCTTAGTAAGCGTTCAACCTGAGTATGTATGCTTCATTTGCAATGATACCCTCTCTTAACTTTAACTATCATTGTAGCTCTAGTAAAACATATGCTTATTGCTATGAGCTATCTAATTAAAACATGCAACAGTGTGGGTATTCAAACTGATATACTAATATAATCATAAATCAAAAATTCACACTAAATAACTCGTGCACTTCCAGTCTGTCATCTGGTTGGACTGGTGACGATGATGATAGGGTCGGCTAGACATAGCACATAGTCTCCTATATGATAAGTTTATATGCTAGGGGCCCAACATCATAAAGGGGCTCCCTACATACGTATGGGAATGCGTTATGTTCCAATATTACTATCCTATCGCATGGGATCAACATCATAAAGTGACCCCATGCCCATCGCCAACCACTGATTAAACCAAGGATCAGCTTAGATTGAGAAAGATCTAAAACTAGTAGAAACCTCAGGGTGGGCCTGCTTCCAGGGCCAAGGCTCGCGGGCGGAATCGCTGACCTCTTGCAGTGTTCCATGTTTTAGCCAACTTTGGAGGTCTCTGATCCTTTTGAGCTGCATCTGGTAAGGGAGGAACTATAAATGAAATGCCAGCTTCATTCAGTGCTGCAGCCGCTTCGTCCGGAGTCCTGCAGTTGTAGAGCTTACCTGCAGCTTTAAATGATAACAGAAAGGGGAATCCCCACTTATAGCGTATGGTTTTCTTCTGCAGGGCCTGCGTATTCCTTCTTTTAGCTATGGTGACTGGTGCTAAGTCCGCATATAGTTGGACTGTAGGAGGAACTCCGGGTAAATTGTCCATATCCCGTGCGGCTAAAAGAATCATGTCCCTGAAGTCCTCTGAGGAAAGCTTGGCGATGATGTCCCGTGGGAGGTCCGGGTTGCGTGGCTTCGCAATCGCCCGGTGTATGCGGATTATCCGCATCCCAGGCGGCGCATCAGGTGGTAGCAAAGATTCGAACAGAGATCTTGCCACTGGCTCATATTCCGTACAGGATTCCGGAAGTCCGCGTATACGGATGTTTGCACGGCGGCTTCTATTTTCTAGATCTTCTAGCTTAGCTTCGTATGCATCTAGCTTAAAATCGTGTGTGTCTAGGAGTTTCCTGTCCTCATTCAAGGCGCCCACTAATTCGTCAGCCTGATTTTCCAATGTGTTTACCCTTTGGCCTATGTCCCCAATCTGCTGTGACAATTCCGTAACGGCATCACGTAATTCCATACGGAAAACTTGCTTCATTAGCGATATGAGTTGTTCGCCCGTCATACCTGTGATTGCCAGTCCCGGGGCTTCTGCCGCTTGAATTGGGGAATGTTGGAGGCCTCCTGGGGAGCTCGATGCTTGGCTCTCAGGGTGTTCTTCATCCCGGGTTGGTGTGAGCGGTGCGGATCTAGGCTGTGTGACACTGGCTTGGGCCTGGGCGGCCATCTTTGAGAAATTCCTCCTGAACTTCAGCGGCGAATGAAGCGGTCTCACAGTCACACGACTTCTCAGAGGGTACTGTGGTTGGGTCCTTTGCATAGCAGAGGGCAAGAGCTTTCAAGCGGTATATGACATACCCAGGTCAGAGTTCCATAGAAGGGGTGATTTGGCTGGAATAACGGAGCTCACAGGAAAGACATCTTCCTCCTGCAGCGCCGCACATGCGCCCCCCGTCATTTTTCTTTCAATTGCAAACGTACCCAGTTTTTCAATGGTGTAATGGTTTAACATAGAAAACTTACCGTTGGCTCTAGATTCTAATCTATCACTCCGATTTGCAAACGGATTTCACTGAAGCTGTAAATTGCATCCCAGAACATGGTTTAGGGGCCATTACCTCTTCAACTATAGTCATTTCTCTTTCGATTGCAAACGTAACCAGTTTTTCAATGGTGTAATGGTTTAACATAGAAAACGTACCGTTGGCTCTAGATTCTAATCTATCACTCCGATTTGCAAATGGATTTCACTGAAGCTGTAAATTTCATCCCAGAACATAGTTTAGGGGCCATTACCTCTTCAACTATAGTCATTTTTCTTTCGATTGCAAACGTAACCAGTTTTTCAATGGTGTAATTGTTTAACATAGAAAACGTATCGTTGGCTCTAGATTCTAATCTATCACTCCGATTTGCAAACGGATTTCACTGAAGCTGTAAATTGCGTCCCAGAACATAGTTTAGGGGCCATTACCTCTTCAACTATAGTCATTTTTCTTTCGATTGCAAACGTAACCAGTTTTTCAATGGTGTAATGGTTGAACATACAAAACTTACCGTTGGCTCCAGATTCTAATCTATCACTGCGATTTGCAAATGGATTTCACTGAAGCTGTAAATTGCATCCCAGAACATAGTTTAGGGGCCATTACCTCTTCAACTATAGTCATTTTTCTTTCGATTGCAAACGTAACCAGTTTTTCAATGGTGTAATTGTTTAACATAGAAAACGTATCGTTGGCTCTAGATTCTAATCTATCACTCCGATTTGCAAACGGATTTCACTGAAGCTGTAAATTGCATCCCAGAACATAGTTTAGGGGCCATTACCTCTTCAACTATAGTCATTTTCCTTTCGATTGCAAACGTACCCAGTTTTTCAATGGTGTAATGGTTTAACATAGAAAACTTACCGTTGGCTCTAGATTCTAATCTATCACTCCGATTTGCAAACGGATTTCACTGAAGCTGTAAATTGCATCCCAGAACATAGTTTAGGGGCCATTACCTCTTCAACTATAGTCATTTCTCTTTCGATTGCAAACGTAACCAGTTTTTCAATGGTGTAATGGTTTAACATAGAAAACGTACCGTTGGCTCTAGAATCTAATCTATCACTCCGATTTGCAAACGGATTTCACTGAAGCTGTAAATTGCGTCCCAGAACATAGTTTAGGGGCCATTACCTCTTCAACTATAGTCATTTTTCTTTCGATTGCAAACGTAACCAGTTTTTCAATGGTGTAATGGTTGAACATAGAAAACTTACCGTTGGCTCTAGATTCTAATCTATCACTCCGATTTGCAAACGGATTTCACTGAAGCTGTAAATTGCATCCCAGAACATAGTTTAGGGGCCATTACCTCTTCAACTATAGTCATTTTTCTTTCGATTGCAAACGTAACCAGTTTTTCAATGGTGTAATTGTTTAACATAGAAAACGTATCGTTGGCTCTAGATTCTAATCTATCACTCCGATTTGCAAACGGATTTCACTGAAGCTGTAAATTGCATCCCAGAACATAGTTTAGGGGCCATTAACTCTTCAACTATAGTCATTTTTCTTTCGATTGCAAACGTACCCAGTTTTTCAATGGTGTAATGGTTTAACATAGAAAACTTACCGTTGGCTCTAGATTCTAATCTATCACTCCGATTTGCAAACGGATTTCACTGAAGCTGTAAATTGCATCCCAGAACATAGTTTAGGGGCCATTACCTCTTCAACTATAGTCATTTTCCTTTCGATTGCAAACGTACCCAGTTTTTCAATGGTGTAATGGTTTAACATAGAAAACTTACCGTTGGCTCTAGATTCTAATCTATCACTCCGATTTGCAAACGGATTTCACTGAAGCTGTAAATTGCATCCCAGAACATAGTTTAGGGGCCATTACCTCTTCAACTATAGTCATTTCTCTTTCGATTGCAAACGTAACCAGTTTTTCAATGGTGTAATGGTTTAACATAGAAAACGTACCGTTGGCTCTAGATTCTAATCTATCACTCCGATTTGCAAACGGATTTCACTGAAGCTGTAAATTGCGTCCCAGAACATAGTTTAGGGGCCATTACCTCTTCAACTATAGTCATTTTTCTTTCGATTGCTAACGTAACCAGTTTTTCAATGGTGTAATGGTTGAACATAGAAAACTTACCGTTGGCTCTAGATTCTAATCTATCACTCCGATTTGCAAACGGATTTCACTGAAGCTGTAAATTGCATCCCAGAACATAGTTTAGGCGCCATTACCTCTTCAACTATAGTCATTTTTCTTTCGGTTGCAAACGTAACCAGTTTTTCAATGGTGTAATTGTTTAACATAGAAAACGTATCGTTGGCTCTAGATTCTAATCTATCACTCCGATTTGCAAACGGATTTCACTGAAGCTGTAAATTGCATCCCAGAACATAGTTTAGGGGCCATTACCTCTTCAACTATAGTCATTTTTCTTTCGATTGCAAACGTACCCAGTTTTTCAATGGTGTAATGGTTTAACATAGAAAACTTACCGTTGGCTCTAGATTCTAATCTATCACTCCGATTTGCAAACGGATTTCACTGAAGCTGTAAATTGCTGTAATCGGTTACATAGAAAACTTACCGTTGGCTCTAGATTCTAATCTATCACTCCGATTTGCAAACGGATTTCACTGAAGCTGTAAATTGCATCCCAGAACATAGTTTAGGGGCCATTACCTCTTCAACTATAGTCATTTTTCTTTCGATTGCAAACATACCCAGTTTTTCAATGGTGTAATGGTTTAACATAGAAAACTTACCGTTGGCTCTAGATTCTAATCTATCACTCCGATTTGCAAACGGATTTCACTGAAGCTGTAAATTGCATCCCAGAACATAGTTTAGGGACCATTACCTCTTCAACTATAGTCATTTTTCTTTCGATTGCAAACGTAACCAGTTTTTCAATGGTGTAATTGTTTAACATAGAAAACGTACCGTTGGCTCTAGATTCTAATCTATCACTCCGATTTGCAAACGGATTTCACTGAAGCTGTAAATTTCATCCCAGAACATAGTTTAGGGGCCATTACCTCTTCAACTATAGTCATTTTTCTTTCGATTGCAAACGTACCCAGTTTTTCAATGGTGTAATGGTTTAACATAGAAAACTTACCGTTGGCTCTAGATTCTAATCTATCACTCCGAATTGCAAACGGATTTCACTGAAGCTGTAACTTTCATCCCAGAACATAGTTTAGGGGCCATTACCTCTTCAACTATAGTCATTTCTCTTTCGATTGCAAACGTAACCAGTTTTTTTTAATGGTGTAATGGTTTAACATAGAAAACGTACCGTTGGCTCTAGATTCTAATCTATCACTCCGATTTGCAAACGGATTTCACTGAAGCTGTAAATTGCGTCCCAGAACATAGTTTAGGGGCCATTACCTCTTCAACTATAGTCATTTTTCTTTCGATTGCTAACGTAACCAATTTTTCAATGGTGTAATGGTTGAACATAGCAAACTTACCGTTGGCTCTAGATTCTAATCTATCACTCCGATTTGCAAACGGATTTCACTGAAGCTGTAAATTGCATCCCAGAACATAGTTTAGGGGCCATTACCTCTTCAACTATAGTCATTTTTCTTTCGATTGCAAACGTAACCAGTTTTTCAATGGTGTAATTGTTTAACATAGAAAACGTATCGTTGGCTCTAGATTCTAATCTATCACTCCGATTTGCAAACGGATTTCACTGAAGCTGTAAATTGCATCCCAGAACATAGTTTAGGGGCCATTACCTCTTCAACTATAGTCATTTTTCTTTCGATTGCAAACGTACCCAGTTTTTCAATGGTGTAATGGTTTAACATAGAAAACTTACCGTTGGCTCTAGATTCTAATCTATCACTCCGATTTGCAAACGGATTTCACTGAAGCTGTAAATTGCATCCCAGAACATAGTTTAGGGGCCATTACCTCTTCAACTATAGTCATTTTCCTTTCGATTGCAAACGTACCCAGTTTTTCAATGGTGTAATGGTTTAACATAGAAAACTGACCGTTGGCTCTAGATTCTAATCTATCACTCCGATTTGCAAACGGATTTCACTGAAGCTGTAAATTGCATCCCAGAACATAGTTTAGGGGCCATTACCTCTTCAACTATAGTCATTTCTCTTTCGATTGCAAACGTAACCAGTTTTTCAATGGTGTAATTGTTTAACATAGAAAACGTACCGTTGGCTCTAGATTCTAATCTATCACTCCGATTTGCAAACGGATTTCACTGAAGCTGTAAATTGCGTCCCAGAACATAGTTTAGGGGCCATTACCTCTTCAACTATAGTCATTTTTCTTTCGATTGCTAACGTAACCAGTTTTTCAATGGTGTAATGGTTGAACATAGAAAACTTACCGTTGGCTCTAGATTCTAATCTATCACTCCGATTTGCAAACGGATTTCACTGAAGCTGTAAATTGCATCCCAGAACATAGTTTAGGGGCCATTACCTCTTCAACTATAGTCATTTTTCTTTCGGTTGCAAACGTAACCAGTTTTTCAATGGTGTAATTGTTTAACATAGAAAACGTATCGTTGGCTCTAGATTCTAATCTATCACTCCGATTTGCAAACGGATTTCACTGAAGCTGTAAATTGCATCCCAGAACATAGTTTAGGGGCCATTACCTCTTCAACTATAGTCATTTTTCTTTCGATTGCAAACGTAACCAGTTTTTCAATGGTGTAATGGTTTAACATAGAAAACTTACCATTGGCTCTAGATTCTAATCTATCACTCCGATTTGCAAACGGATTTCACTGAAGCTGTAACTTTCATCGCAGAACATAGTTTAGGGGCCATTACCTCTTCAACTATAGTCATTTTTCTTCCGATTGCAAACGTAACCAGTTTTTCAATGGTGTAATGGTTTAACATAGAAAACTTACCGTTGGCTCTAGATTCTAATCTATCACTCCAATTTGCAAATGGATTTCACTGAAGCTGTAACTTTCACCCCAGAACATAGTTTAGGGGCCATTACCTCTTCAACTATAGTCATTTTTCTTTCGATTGCAAACATACCCAGTTTTTCAATGGTGTAATGGTTTAACATAGAAAACTTACCGTTGGCTCTAGATTCTAATCTATCACTCCGATTTGCAAACGGATTTCACTGAAGCTGTAAATTGCGTCCCAGAACATAGTTTAGGGGCCATTACCTCTTCAACTATAGTCATTTTTCTTTCGATTGCTAACGTAACCAGTTTTTCAATGGTGTAATGGTTGAACATAGAAAACTTACCGTTGGCTCTAGATTCTAATCTATCACTCCGATTTGCAAACGGATTTCACTGAAGCTGTAAATTGCATCCCAGAACATAGTTTAGGGGCCATTACCTCTTCAACTATAGTCATTTTTCTTTCGGTTGCAAACGTAACCAGTTTTTCAATGGTGTAATTGTTTAACATAGAAAACGTATCGTTGGCTCTAGATTCTAATCTATCACTCCGATTTGCAAACGGATTTCACTGAAGCTGTAAATTGCATCCCAGAACATAGTTTAGGGGCCATTACCTCTTCAACTATAGTCATTTTTCTTTCGATTGCAAACGTAACCAGTTTTTCAATGGTGTAATGGTTTAACATAGAAAACTTACCATTGGCTCTAGATTCTAATCTATCACTCCGATTTGCAAACGGATTTCACTGAAGCTGTAACTTTCATCCCAGAACATAGTTTAGGGGCCATTACCTCTTCAACTATAGTCATTTTTCTTCCGATTGCAAACGTAACCAGTTTTTCAATGGTGTAATGGTTTAACATAGAA
This sequence comes from Hyperolius riggenbachi, assembly GCF_040937935.1. NCBI lineage: Eukaryota > Metazoa > Chordata > Amphibia > Anura > Hyperoliidae > Hyperolius > Hyperolius riggenbachi. Next base: position 390,162,635 of record NC_090647.1, on the reverse strand, counting down.
AACTTACCGTTGGCTCTAGATTCTAATCTATCACTCCAATTTGCAAATGGATTTCACTGAAGCTGTAACTTTCACCCCAGAACATAGTTTAGGGGCCATTACCTCTTCAACTATAGTCATTTTTCTTTCGATTGCAAACATACCCAGTTTTTCAATGGTGTAATGGTTTAACATAGAAAACTTACCGTTGGCTCTAGATTCTAATCTATCACTCCGATTTGCAAACGGATTTCACTGAAGCTGTAAATTGCATCCCAGAACATAGTTTAGGGACCATTACCTCTTCAACTATAGTCATTTTTCTTTCGATTGCAAACGTAACCAGTTTTTCAATGGTGTAATTGTTTAACATAGAAAACGTACCGTTGGCTCTAGATTCTAATCTATCACTCCGATTTGCAAACGGATTTCACTGAAGCTGTAAATTTCATCCCAGAACATAGTTTAGGGGCCATTACCTCTTCAACTATAGTCATTTTTCTTTCGATTGCAAACGTACCCAGTTTTTCAATGGTGTAATGGTTTAACATAGAAAACTTACCGTTGGCTCTAGATTCTAATCTATCACTCCGATTTGCAAACGGATTTCACTGAAGCTGTAACTTTCATCCCAGAACATAGTTTAGGGGCCATTACCTCTTCAACTATAGTCATTTCTCTTTCGATTGCAAACGTAACCAGTTTTTTTTAATGGTGTAATGGTTTAACATAGAAAACGTACCGTTGGCTCTAGATTCTAATCTATCACTCCGATTTGCAAACGGATTTCACTGAAGCTGTAAATTGCGTCCCAGAACATAGTTTAGGGGCCATTACCTCTTCAACTATAGTCATTTTTCTTTCGATTGCTAACGTAACCAATTTTTCAATGGTGTAATGGTTGAACATAGAAAACTTACCGTTGGCTCTAGATTCTAATCTATCACTCCGATTTGCAAACGGATTTCACTGAAGCTGTAAATTGCATCCCAGAACATAGTTTAGGGGCCATTACCTCTTCAACTATAGTCATTTTTCTTTCGATTGCAAACGTAACCAGTTTTTTAATGGTGTAATTGTTTAACATAGAAAACGTATCGTCGGCTCTAGATTCTAATCTATCACTCCGGTTTGCAAACAGATTTCACTGAAGCTGTAAATTGCATCCCAGAACATAGTTTAGGGGCCATTACCTCTTCAACTATAGTCATTTTTCTTTCGATTGCAAACGTACTCAGTTTTTCAATGGTGTAATGGTTTAACATAGAAAACTTACCATTGGCTCTAGATTCTAATCTATCACTCCGATTTGCAAACGGATTTCACTGAAGCTGTAACTTTCATCCCAGAACATAGTTTAGGGGCCATTACCTCTTCAACTATAGTCATTTTTCTTCCGATTGCAAACGTACCCAGTTTTTCAATGGTGTAATGGTTTAACATAGAAAACTTACCATTGGCTCTAGATTCTAATCTATCACTCCGATTTGCAAACGGATTTCACTGAAGCTGTAACTTTCATCCCAGAACATAGTTTATGGGCCATTACCTCTTCAACTATAGTCATTTTTCTTTCGATTGCAAACATACCCAGTTTTTCAGTGGTGTAATGGTTTAACATAGAAAACTTACCGTTGGCTCTAGATTCTAATCTATCACTCCGATTTGCAATCGGATTTCACTGAAGCTGTAAATTGCATCCCCGAACATAGTTTAGGGACCATTACCTCTTCAACTATAGTCATTTTTCTTTCGATTGCAAACGTAACCAGTTTTTTAATGGTGTAATGGTTGAACATAGAAAACTTACCGTTGGCTCTAGATTCTAATCTATCACTCCGATTTGCAAACGGATTTCACTGAAGCTGTAAACTGCATCCCAGAACATAGTTTAGGGGCCATTACCTCTTCAACTATAGTCATTTTTCTTTCGATTGCAAACGTAACCAGTTTTTCAATGGTGTAATGGTTTAACATAGAAAACGTACCGTTGGCTCTAGATTCTAATCTATCACTCCGATTTGCAAACGGATTTCACTGAAGCTGTAAATTGCATCCCAGAACATAGTTTAGGGGCCATTACCTCTTTAACTATAGTCATTTTTCTTTCGATTGCAAACGTACCCAGTTTTTCAATGGTGTAATGGTTTAACATAGAAAACTTACCGTTCGCTCTAGATTCTAATCTATCACTCCGATTTGCAAACGGATTTCACTGAAGCTGTAAATTGCATCCCAGAACATAGTTTAGGGGCCATTACCTCTTCAACTATAGTCATTTCTCTTTCGATTGCAAACGTAACCAGTTTTTCAATGGTGTAATGGTTTAACATAGAAAACGTACCGTTGGCTCTAGATTCTAATCTATCACTCCGATTTGCAAACGGATTTCACTGAAGCTGTAAATTGCATCCCAGAACATAGTTGAAGAGGTAATGACCTCTTCAACTATAGTCATTTTTCTTTCGATTGCAAACGTAACCAGTTTTTCAATGGTGTAATGGTTGAACATAGAAAACTTACCGTTGGCTCTAGATTCTAATCTATCACTCAGATTTGGAAACGGATTTCACTGAAGCTGTAAATTGCATCCCAGAACATAGTTTAGGGGCCATTACCTCTTCAACTATAGTAATTTTTCTTTCGATTGCAAACGTAACCAGTTTTTCAATGGTGTAATTGTTTAACATAGAAAACGTATCGTTGGCTCTAGATTCTAATCTATCACTCCGATTTGCAAACGGATTTCACTGAAGCTGTAAATTGCATCCCAGAACATAGTTTAGGGGCCATTACCTCTTCAACTATAGTCATTTTTCTTTCGATTGCAAACGTACCCAGTTTTTCAATGGTGTAATGGTTTAACATAGAAAACTTACCGTTGGCTCTAGATTCTAATCTATCACTCCGATTTGCAAACGGATTTCACTGAAGCTGTAAATTGCATCCCAGAACATAGTTTAGGGGCCATTACCTCTTCAACTATAGTCATTTTTCTTTCGATTGCAAACGTAACCAGTTTTTCAATGGTGTAATGGTTGAACATAGAAAACTTACCGTTGGCTCTGGATTCTAATCTATCACTCCGATTTGCAAACGGATTTCACTGAAGCTGTAAATTGCATCCCAGAACATAGTTTAGGGGCCATTACCTCTTCAACTATAGTCATTTTTCTTTCGATTGCAAACGTAACCAGTTTTTCAATGGTGTAATTGTTTAACATAGAAAACGTACCGTTGGCTCTAGATTCTAATCTATCACTCCGATTTGCAAACGGATTTCACTGAAGCTGTAAATTGCATCCCAGAACATAGTTTAGGGGCCATTACCTCTTCAACTATAGTCATTTTTCTTTCGATTGCAAACGTACCCAGTTTTTCAATAGTGTATTGGTTTAACATAGAAAACGTAGTGTTGGCTGTAGATTCTAATCTATCACTCCGATTTGCAACCGGATTTCACTGAAGCTGTAAATTGCATCCCAGAACATAATTTAGGGGCCATTACCTCTTCAACTATAGTCATTTTCCTTTCAATTGCAAACATAACCAGTTTTTCAATGGTGTATTGGCTTAACATAGGAAAACCTACGGTCGGCTCTAGATTCTAATCTATCACTCCGATTTGCAAACGGATTTCACTGAAGCTGTAACTTTCATCCCAGAACATAGTTTAGGGGCCATTACCTCTTCAACTATAGTCATTTCTCTTTCGATTGCAAACGTAACCAGTTTTTTTTAATGGTGTAATGGTTTAACATAGAAAACGTACCGTTGGCTCTAGATTCTAATCTATCACTCCGATTTGCAAACGGATTTCACTGAAGCTGTAAATTGCGTCCCAGAACATAGTTTAGGGGCCATTACCTCTTCAACTATAGTCATTTTTCTTTCGATTGCTAACGTAACCAATTTTTCAATGGTGTAATGGTTGAACATAGAAAACTTACCGTTGGCTCTAGATTCTAATCTATCACTCCGATTTGCAAACGGATTTCACTGAAGCTGTAAATTGCATCCCAGAACATAGTTTAGGGGCCATTACCTCTTCAACTATAGTCATTTTTCTTTCGATTGCAAACGTAACCAGTTTTTTAATGGTGTAATTGTTTAACATAGAAAACGTATCGTCGGCTCTAGATTCTAATCTATCACTCCGGTTTGCAAACAGATTTCACTGAAGCTGTAAATTGCATCCCAGAACATAGTTTAGGGGCCATTACCTCTTCAACTATAGTCATTTTTCTTTCGATTGCAAACGTACTCAGTTTTTCAATGGTGTAATGGTTTAACATAGAAAACTTACCATTGGCTCTAGATTCTAATCTATCACTCCGATTTGCAAACGGATTTCACTGAAGCTGTAACTTTCATCCCAGAACATAGTTTAGGGGCCATTACCTCTTCAACTATAGTCATTTTTCTTCCGATTGCAAACGTACCCAGTTTTTCAATGGTGTAATGGTTTAACATAGAAAACTTACCATTGGCTCTAGATTCTAATCTATCACTCCGATTTGCAAACGGATTTCACTGAAGCTGTAACTTTCATCCCAGAACATAGTTTATGGGCCATTACCTCTTCAAATATAGTCATTTTTCTTTCGATTGCAAACATACCCAGTTTTTCAGTGGTGTAATGGTTTAACATAGAAAACTTACCGTTGGCTCTAGATTCTAATCTATCACTCCGATTTGCAAACGGATTTCACTGAAGCTGTAAATTGCATCCCCGAACATAGTTTAGGGACCATTACCTCTTCAACTATAGTCATTTTTCTTTCGATTGCAAACGTAACCAGTTTTTTAATGGTGTAATGGTTGAACATAGAAAACTTACCGTTGGCTCTAGATTCTAATCTATCACTCCGATTTGCAAACGGATTTCACTGAAGCTGTAAACTGCATCCCAGAACATAGTTTAGGGGCCATTACCTCTTCAACTATAGTCATTTTTCTTTCGATTGCAAACGTAACCAGTTTTTCAATGGTGTAATGGTTTAACATAGAAAACGTACCGTTGGCTCTAGATTCTAATCTATCACTCCGATTTGCAAACGGATTTCACTGAAGCTGTAAATTGCATCCCAGAACATAGTTTAGGGGCCATTACCTCTTTAACTATAGTCATTTTTCTTTCGATTGCAAACGTACCCAGTTTTTCAATGGTGTAATGGTTTAACATAGAAAACTTACCGTTCGCTCTAGATTCTAATCTATCACTCCGATTTGCAAACGGATTTCACTGAAGCTTTAAATTGCATCCCAGAACATAGTTTAGGGGCCATTACCTCTTCAACTATAGTCATTTCTCTTTCGATTGCAAACGTAACCAGTTTTTCAATGGTGTAATGGTTTAACATAGAAAACGTACCGTTGGCTCTAGATTCTAATCTATCACTCCGATTTGCAAACGGATTTCACTGAAGCTGTAAATTGCATCCCAGAACATAGTTGAAGAGGTAATGACCTCTTCAACTATAGTCATTTTTCTTTCGATTGCAAACGTAACCAGTTTTTCAATGGTGTAATGGTTGAACATAGAAAACTTACCGTTGGCTCTAGATTCTAATCTATCACTCAGATTTGGAAACGGATTTCACTGAAGCTGTAAATTGCATCCCAGAACATAGTTTAGGGGCCATTACCTCTTCAACTATAGTAATTTTTCTTTCGATTGCAAACGTAACCAGTTTTTCAATGGTGTAATTGTTTAACATAGAAAACGTATCGTTGGCTCTAGATTCTAATCTATCACTCCGATTTGCAAACGGATTTCACTGAAGCTGTAAATTGCATCCCAGAACATAGTTTAGGGGCCATTACCTCTTCAACTATAGTCATTTTTCTTTCGATTGCAAACGTACCCAGTTTTTCAATGGTGTAATGGTTTAACATAGAAAACTTACCGTTGGCTCTAGATTCTAATCTATCACTCCGATTTGCAAACGGATTTCACTGAAGCTGTAAATTGCATCCCAGAACATAGTTTAGGGGCCATTACCTCTTCAACTATAGTCATTTTTCTTTCGATTGCAAACGTAACCAGTTTTTCAATGGTGTAATGGTTGAACATAGAAAACTTACCGTTGGCTCTGGATTCTAATCTATCACTCCGATTTGCAAACGGATTTCACTGAAGCTGTAAATTGCATCCCAGAACATAGTTTAGGGGCCATTACCTCTTCAACTATAGTCATTTTTCTTTCGATTGCAAACGTAACCAGTTTTTCAATGGTGTAATTGTTTAACATAGAAAACGTACCGTTGGCTCTAGATTCTAATCTATCACTCCGATTTGCAAACGGATTTCACTGAAGCTGTAAATTGCATCCCAGAACATAGTTTAGGGGCCATTACCTCTTCAACTATAGTCATTTTTCTTTCGATTGCAAACGTACCCAGTTTTTCAATAGTGTATTGGTTTAACATAGAAAACGTAGTGTTGGCTGTAGATTCTAATCTATCACTCCGATTTGCAACCGGATTTCACTGAAGCTGTAAATTGCATCCCAGAACATAATTTAGGGGCCATTACCTCTTCAACTATAGTCATTTTCCTTTCAATTGCAAACATAACCAGTTTTTCAATGGTGTATTGGCTTAACATAGGAAAACCTACGGTCGGCTCTAGATTCTAATCTATCACTCCGATTTGCAAACGGATTTCACTGAAGCTGTAAATTGCATCCCAGAACATAGTTTAGGGGCCATTACCTCTTCAACTATAGTCATTTTCCTTTCAATTGCAAACGTAACCAGTTTTTCAATGATGTATTGGTTTAACATAGAAAACTTACCGTTGGCTGTAGATTCTAATCTATCACTCCGATTTGCAAACAGATTTCACTGAAGCTGTAAATTGCGTCCCAGAACATAATTTAGGGGCCATTACCTCTTCAACTATAGTTATTTTCCTTTCAATTGCAAACGTAACCAGTTTTTCAATGGTGTATTGGTTTAACATAGAAAACTTACTGTCGGCTCTAGATTCTAATCTATTACTCTGATTTGCAAACGGATTTCACTGAAGCTGTAAATTGCATCCCAGAACATAGTTTAGGGGCCATTACCTCTTTAACTATAGTCATTTTCCGTTCGTTTGAAGGGTTTTTATTGAAAATATAAGAAATACATAGATAACAAAAACAAAATGACCCCACACAATGCAAATGATAACATCAAAAGTGATACCATATAACAGTGTCGTCATTCCACCTAAAATTACAGTACACAGAAGCATGAGAATGACCGCATATCTATTATATCTTACTTGGGAAAGGAAAGGAGGGTGGGATAGACCAGGTAAAGGGGAGGTAAAAGGGAATGGAAAAGGGAATTTGGAAGGGTAAAGGATGATTCATGGGTGGACAAAACCACATCATGCCAATGAATCAATCCTATGGAATGGCAAGGATAACCTAGGAAAGAAGGGCAAGGGAGAATGAACGGTGAGAATAATGCTTAAGATCCTACTGTACCACTAGTTTGCACTCCTATGAGGAAAGGAGACCACACCCAACCCAGGACACCAGACTTCACTTAAAACACATTTGGAATTTTCATTGTCAGGGGAGCTAGAATGTATGAAGAGTATACCGCAGGCCTTAATTATCCTGATATAGGATCCATGGGTCCCATATTTTGAAAACATTTTCAAGCCTATCAAATATCTTAGCTCTGATATGTTCCGAGAGCATTGTTTTATTTAAATCTCTAAACATATCGTTTACAGACAGGAGAGGTTGTCTCCAATGGGAGGCAAGATGCCTTTTGGCTTGTGCCATCACAAATTGAATAAGTTTATGGGTTGGGTGCAACACTGATTCAGGTCTGTTCCCAAGGAAAGCTACAGATGGGTCCATAGAAAGCTGCTTACCCAACATTAAGGACAGCTTATTCCAAATTGCCTTCCAATAATGTTGTGCAACTGGGCATTCCCACCACACGTGCCATAGATCCCCTTCTTGATGGCAATTTCTAAAGCAAAGGTTAGATACATCAGGGTAGAATTTCTTTTACAAAAAGCTTTATTAATAAAGGTTAAGTTTGTCAGTACAGGTATGCAGTTCTAACATAAATAAAACAACAGTAGTTTGTGTACAGAAGAGGATCAATTAAATTATTAACAGTCAACTGTAGCATAAGTTCTCAAGAGCATACATGGTAACATAAGCTATATTGGTATTTAACCTATTAAACATGAAAATAGGAAATAATAATCATCAGGCACGTCCTCATCGAGAGCAATATCAGGTAGGTGTTCTAAACATCTGTAAACATTTTAGAGACAGACCAGTCATCCCAGTGATAATGAAACTTAGGCAAGGTATGGTGTATTGTATGATAAATAAGGTCCATAGTCCGAATATCTTCAACCCGTGATATAACTTGGTTAAATGGAGTATAAGACTCTTTCCAGTTTCTAGCAATCATCCATAGAGTTGAACAAATAAATACATTGTACACTCTTTTCCATTTGCGGGGGATTTCGGAGTTAGGAGCAAGAAGTAGGGCCTGGGAAGGTGTTAGCGTAATCTCCTTTTCTATAAGGGATCGCAGTCCAGTCCTGAGTTTATCCCATATTGCCGCAATTGCGGGACAATTCCAGAATATATGTAGTATGGAACCTTCTGCTTGGCATCCACGGAAGCAGAGTGGGGAGATAGATGGAAAGATTTTATTAAGCTTTAGTGGGGTCCTATACCATCTAGTAGCAACTTTCAATGCAGTGTCTTTAATTGCTTGAGTTTTTGTGGCCATTTGGAGATTTTCCCAAATCTTTGCCCAGTCGTGGGGTTCAAATATAGTCTGTAGTTCTGTTTCCCACTCTAGCATATATTTAGTTTTAGTGTCTATATTATGAGTAATTAGATGGGAATAAATCCGAGAAATGACTCCCGCAGGCTGAGAGTGGGAAAGGAACAAGCTTTCATAAAAAGTGCGGTTTGAGAGACCCTCAGGGCTGGAGGCTTGGGTAAAGAAGTGGCGTATTTGTGTGTATGTGAAATATTGGGACCATGGAATTTCCCTAGTGAACCTTAACATTTCAAACGGAATAAATTTACCCCCGATCCAGAATCGGTTTGAATAAGTGAGTCCGTTGTTAATCCACCAAGAGAAGGAAGAACTGTCTTTGAATGCAGGCGTAAATTTGGGGTGTCCAATGAGGGACAATCTAGGGGGTTTGGGTGAGCATAATTTAAACTTATACCTGTAAGTGTACCACAGGGCAAGATTTTCATGCACTATAAGATTTTTGCTTTTAAGTTCTTTCAGGTGAGAGATCTCCAGGTATGGGATAGAGGTGATATTAAAGGGTAATATTGAATCTTTTTCAAAATTCACCCAGAGGTTTGTGGATTGGTCATCTAACCAACAAAGGGATTGTGCAAATCTAGTGGAAAGCAGGTAGAACCATAGATTTGGTGCACCTGCGCCTCCATCTAAAGTTTTGCGATATAGGTAAATATTCTTGAAGCGGGCTGGTTTACCTGTCCAAATGTATTTATTAATCAGCTTCTGGAACTTGTTTATAAGGGTGCGACCGGGATTTAAAGGTAGTGCTCTCATTAAGTATAATAGCCTAGGTAGGATGACCATTTTGATAGCAGTGATTTTACCTAACCATGGTATCTTATATGAATTCCAGTCATTGAGGGTATTTTGTATAGATCTGTATAATGGCATATAGTTTGCATTAACCAAGCGGGTGTAGTCAGAAGTAAGCTTAATGCCTAGATAAGACAACTCAGTAGATACCCATTTAAATTCAAAGTTTGCCTGATAAAGTTTGATTACTTTAGGGGGGAGATTCACTGCCATTGCTTGCGACTTGTGCACATTTACCTCTAGGCCTGATATTCTACCAAAATGTTCCAACAGCTGGAAAAGTGTTGGCATAGAGGTGATAGGTTGTGTTAAAAATAGCAGAGCATCATCTGCGTAGAAGATTGCTTTATGTTCTTGATTAGCATGCAGATAACCCTTGATGTCCGAGTTGTTCTGGATGGCAAGTGATAGTGGCTCTATCGCTAGTGAAAATAAGAGGGGGGAAAGAGGGCAACCCTGTCTGGTCCCTCGTTTAATTGCTAGCGGTGCAGATGAAATTCCTGGGATCCTTAGTTTGGCTTGTGGGTTATTGTAAAGAGCTAAGATTGCGTTGACAAACGGACCTTGGATACCCATATGGGAAATAATTTTATGTAAAAAGGGCCATGTCACCGAGTCAAATGCTTTGCGTAAGTCTAAACTTAACATTAGAAATCTCTCATCTGAAAGCTTAGCATCTTGTAGGATATTACAAGCCAATCTAGTGTTATCAACAGTTTGGTGTTGGGGTATAAATCCTGATTGTTGTGGTGAGACCAGAAATGGGGCTACTAGAGCTAAACGGTCAGCCATTATTTTAAAGAAAATTTTAGAATCATTATTGATTAAGGAGATTGGGCGAAAATTTTGGGGTTGGGTATGATCAAGGTGAGGTTTGGGGATTAATGACACAAAAGCTTGAGTGAGTTCAGGAGGGAATTGAGTACCTTGGAGAGCAGCATTGTACAAAGCTTTAAGTTGGGGGATAAGTATCTTATCAAACGTTTTATAGTATAGACCAGAGAAGCCGTCTGGGCCTGGTGCTTTAGATTGTTTTAGTGAGGAGATAGCTTTAGACATTTCTAAAGTGGTAATTGGCTGATTGAGACCATCAGATTGCTCAGCAGTAAGTCTAGGGATAGGTAAGGAGGCTAGCCAGTCTTCAATTTCATTAGGCTGACATTTTGAGGAAAAGTCAAACAAATTCTTATAGTAATCCTCAAAAAGTTTCATTACCTGGGCTGGTCTAGATTCAATATTACCGTGTCTGTTTTGAAGTTTATATATATGAGGGGTTTTTTGGAACTTTTGGAGCTTTCTAGCAAACATGGTGCTAGCTGAGTTGCCATATAGTAGAAATTTAGCCCTGGTGAATTGTAAAGCTTTTTCAGTTTTTTCGGATAGTAAGTCGTTTAACTGTTGACGCTTTTCTCTAATGTTGGCTAATATGTCTCTGTCATGTGAGGCGGAGTGGGACTTATATAGTGCGGAGAGTTCAGAGGTCAAGCGAATAATTGTCGCAAGTCTGTTTCTTTTACGTTGGGAGGCTAACTGAATAATTTTCCCTCTGATAACAGCCTTATGACAAGCCCAAAGGGTGCCTACGGATACTTCTCCATTGTTGTTTATGATAAAATATTCCTCAAGTGCTTGGTGTAAGTCACTCACTATTCCGTCATCTTGGAGAAGGAGATCATTTAATCTCCAATTCTCTATCGAGAACGGTGCTCCCAGAGTCCTCAAGGTACCACCAACAATCTGATGGTCAGACCATACACAAGGGTGAATCTCTGAGGCAGAGGCATTAGCTAGAAGTATTGGGGAGAGCATTATGTAATCTAGTCTAGCGTAGGTGTTTTGAGGATTTGAATAATACGTATAAGATTTATCTCCCATGTTAAAGGCTCTCCATAAATCAGTTAGCTGAGAGGAGCGTAGAGCAGTGTTTAAAGATTTAGGAAAAGTTCTACTGCTCTCTGCAGGTCTGCTCCTGTCAGCTAACGGATTGCTAACAGCGTTAAAGTCCCCAGCAAGTATTAGATGAGGAGAGTGAAGAGCCTCCAGGTGTTGAAACAGCTCTCTGTAGAAAGTAGCTTGGTTTGTATGCAGTGCATATACATTACATATAGTAATATCCTTTCCCCTAGAACCCCTTTCAATATCAAAAACCTACTTTCTGGATCTTTGTACACCTTGCTGCAATCAAACAGCACAGAATTTTTAAAGAAGATGGCAACACCACGGGTTTTGTTTTGATAAGTAGTGAAATAGGCCTTGGTATATGATTTGTCAAAATAGGAGGGGCAATGACCTTTCATAAAATGTGTTTCTTGCAGGAGTAAAATATCCGCTCTTAATTGTTTATATTGCTTAAATGCCTTTCTCCTCTTTGTTGGTGAATTTAGGCCTTGCACATTATGTGTGAGGATTGTTAGGGTCATTTGGTCAGGATATTAATTATTAGCATAAGGTAGTTGGGATAGTGGTGGTGCCATCTTGTGGATCTTATCAGAATAAGTTTAAAAAAATACCTGGGAATAATATGCAGGAATATGTTATAAAATGATGATACTCTAGAGCAACTTACATTGAGGACGTGCAACAATAAACTGATAACTAGGCAAATGAATAACATTTTAACTCTATCCACTAAACGGTGAGATAGTAAGCTTAAGACTAGCAAATGGGATCTCAATATGAATACCGTATGTAGTGGTAATTCAGAACTGAATAGTTTTTCAAGTCCAATTTCAACCTTATGGAAAAAAGTGGTCCCGAAATACAACGACTGGAAGAGTGGTCCCACAGTCGAGGGGGGAACAGCAAAGCTCGGGAGCAAAGTCCGGAAGTTTAGCCTTTGGTAGCTTTGAAGTGCAAGGGTAAAACAGTTTGCCTGTAAAATTGGATCGGAAATCGGGCCCATAGGTTCGTAGGCATTAAGGTGAACATTATACAAATAAACGATCTTCAGGTAAAGATTGGCATGGTAGCATAAAAACTTGTAAAGAAAGTTAATTCCTTATGTAAGTAAAAGGTATACCTTCACCCCTCTTCTTGCGTCTGGGAGCCTGAGGCCTGGGGAGAGTTACATCTTGCTTGCGATTTCTTTGAGGTCCAGATAGGTGACAACGGTCGGGAGGATTGCTTTTGGGGAGAGCTGGCAGTGGGTGCTTGCAAGCCAAGCTTGCGCAGGAGACGCGAGCCATCTTCTGGGGAAATGGCAGCGTGGTTGACTCCATTATGGAGCACTAGAAGTTTAAAGGGAAAGCCCCAGCGATACTTGATTTGTGCCTTGTTAAGTGTAGCAGTGATAGCTTTCATCTTGCGTCTTTTCTCCAACGTTACGGGGGAGAGATCTTGATAAATTTGAATCTTATGGCTTTCAAACGTGATATCTGATTTCTGGCGTGCTTTCTGTAATATTTGTTCTTTGATAAGGAAGTCCTTTAAGCACATTATAATATCTCTTGGAGGGGATTCAGGGGTCGGCTGAGGTCGTAGGGCTCTGTGGACCCTATCGCAAATAAAGCTTTCGAGGGGCAGCTCAGGTAATAGGATAGAGAAAATTTGACTTACAGTAGCTGGAAGATCCTGGTAAGTTTCAGGTAAGCCCCTGATGCGCAGGTTGTTGCGACGGGTTCTATTATCAAAGTCCTCAGATTGGGATTGCAATGCCCCTACCGACTCTTTAAGGATGTTATGTTCTGCTTTTAAGGCTTTATGCGCCGCTAGAAGCTCGTCATGCTTCGTTTCTAAGACGTTGGTTCTGTTTCCTAGTGCAGAAATCTCCTGCGTCAGAGAGGCCTCCACGCGCCGGAGCTCGGATTGGAATTTTCCTACCAGCTTGCCGCACATTCGGTCCAGACTTTCCTCCAGATCCGATCTGGAAAGGCCTCTTTCCCTCCCCGCCTTAGAGTGAGTCCAGTCCGAGCCAGACTCAGGTAAAGAATCTAGCGATGGTGCAGGGGAGCCGCGGCCATCTTGAGACATCGTGGCTGAGGAGCGCGGCCTAAGTAAGTAGTCAGTCACCGGTTTCTGTCTCCCCGATGTTCCGGTCTTTCTTTGCCTCCGGGACATGCACAACAGCTGTAGGAAGGGGCTGCTTTGAATTTTGCTTTCTGTAGGTGCTTAAAAGCCCCAGTATAAGGCTAAATAGAGCCCGTCTTTAGCAGAGCTGCATCAGGCTGCTTCCGCTCTCTAGCGCGCCGCGCATGCGCCCCACATCAGGGTAGAATTTATGCAATCTAGAAGGTGGCAAGTATATTCTATGGAACAGTTTTAAAGACGTTTCAATTGAGGAGAAAAACAAGGAGCCCCTCGTGAGAATTGAACAGCAATGGGCCCATCTGGCATCTGTCAGTGAGATATTGCAATTTCGTTCCCAACTTTCATGGACCTTGAGTTTAGATGTGATATTTGTATGGCATATAGTCCCATAAAGATCTGAAATAAGTCCTCTGACCATGGCTTGGTTTTTGCACTTCACTTCAAATGGAGTATAGGTCAGTATCTCCTCCCCTCTATCCAGGGATTGGAGATATTTAAATATCAATGCCATTTTATCCAACTCTTCATACAGAACGTTATTATCTTTGCTAAACTGCCTGGGTGAGGCATGTTTGAAGTGGGACGTAAATTTGCCCAACGTAGTATAGCCCTTTGTGATCCACCATTTAAACTTCTGAGTGTGGAGGCCCTGTGGGAAATCCGGATTTTTGAATATATTTGTCATACAGGAGATTGGTGACTGTACGGTGTGATAAAACCTTAAACTTGCCCACACCCCCAAGGAATGAGCTGCAACAGGGGCCTTTTTTCCTTATGGTGTTGGTGTGGATGGACTTGGACCACATTAAGCCTGTGAGAGATGAAGGGCCCAGAAGCTCCGTCTCTAACTCTACCCAACTGGGTACATTGAATTTTGAATTTGCTACAGCCAACTGTGCCAGTTGGGCTGCATAGTAGTAGTTGACAAGGATCGGAGCATTTAGGCCTCCCATATCTCGTGGCCTCGCAAGAGTTGCGTATTTGATGCGTGCCTTACATTTCCTCCAGATAAACTGCTGAATTTGTTTCTGGAGACGTCCCAATGCACCTTTTTTAACAACAATAGGCAAAACTCTAAATAAATATAAAATACGTGGCAACAATGTCATCCTAACTGAGGTAACCCTTCCTACATATATACAATAGCAGGTTTGCAGAAGAAATCTGCAGGAGGAGCTCGGAGAGAATTCCTAAAAGAGAAATCGGTTAATTATTCCATGTTTCCAGGTCATTAGATAATTTTCTTATTGTTGATGGATAGTTTTGGTCATACAATTTGGACGGATCATTAGTCAAATTTATACCCAAGTATTTAAGATACCTAGGTTGGTATTGCACACCCAGAGAGCAAGCCAAAGCGTGTCCTTCTTTCGTACTAGTGTTGGAAAGCATCAATTCTGATTTTTCTAGGTTAAGTTTAAAGCCAGAGAAGAGGAAAAATCTATCTATCACTTTTAAGAGGGCTGGGATTGAGAGCTGGGGAGAAGTTAGGGTCAGCAGGATGTCATCCGCAAACAGTGATAGTTTGTACTCACGTGGGCCAATAGTGACACCATTTATATCAAGGGTTCTACGGATCATTTCAGCCAAAGGTTCAATCATCAAAGCAAAGATTGCTGGTGATAAAGGACACCCCTGCCTAGTCCCTCTCTGAATCGGGAATGACACCCTGCTGACCGCTGGCATTTTGAGAGAGGCCGTGGGAACTGAATAAAGAACTCTGATGGCATTAAGATAATTACCAGAAAAGCCATACTTCTGGAGAACCGCTATCATATATGGCCATTTAATGAGATCGAAGGCCTTCTCAATGTCAAGCGCCAAAATAGCCAGACATGAAGAAGACCTATTCGAAAAGTGCTGTATATCTACAATTTTACGTATATTATCCGAGGCTTGTCGGAAAGGGATGAAACCCACCTGGTCCTTATGCACCAAGGCAGGTAAAATATTATTAAGTCTTGCTGCCAGGATGGCCGTGAATAACTTGTAATCTACCCCTAAAAGGGATATAGGGCGGTAATTTTTTGTTAATAAGGGGTCTCGTTGGGGTTTTGGGATCACTACAGATTGAAGATGCTAAAAATTCTTGAGGGGGAGAGTGGCCTCTCATCACGGAGTTAAAAAAATTAAGTAGATGGGGGGCTAAGGTGTGCTCCAACTTCTTATAATATAGTGCAGATAGACCATCAGGGCCTGGGGACTTTGTATTTTTTGTTTTTTTTATGGCCTCCCGTAGTTTTTCCATGGTGATATTTTGGTTTAACTGCGTCACAGTGATTGGGGATAAAGTTTTATGCAGTGTATGACTTAAAAATGTATTCCTATCCTCTGCTGCCTTGTCTGGGTGATCATCTTTATACAATTGTTGGTAATATTTAAAAAAGGTCTCATAAATGTTATCGGGATTAAATGTTACTTTACCTCTTGGTCATTTTCCTTTCAATTGCAAACGTAACCAGTTTTTCAATGGTGTATTGGCTTAACATAGGAAAACCTACTGTCGGCTCTAGATTCTAATCTATCACTCCGATTTGCAAACAGATTTCACTGAAGCTGTAAATTGCATCCCAGAACATAGTTTAGGGGCTATTACCTCTTCAACTATAGTCATTTTCCTTTCAATTGCAAACGTAACCAGTTTTTCAATGGTGTATTGGTTTAACATACAAAACTTACTGTTGGCTGTAGATTCTAATCTATCACTCCAATTTGCAAACGGATTTCACTGAAGCTGTAAATTGCATCCCAGAACATAGTTTAGGGGCCATTACCTCTTCAACAATAGTCATTTTCCTTTCAATTGCAAACGTAACCAGTATTTCAATGGTGTATTGGCTTAACATAGGAAAATCTACTGTCGGCTCTAGATTCTAATCTATCACTCCGATTTGCAAACGGATTTTACTGAAGCTGTAAATTGCATCCCAGAACATAGTTTAGGGGTCATCATTACCTCTTCAACTATAGTCATTTTCCTTTCAATTGCAAACGTAACCAGTTTTTCAATGGTGTATTGGTTTAATATAGAAAACTTTCTGTTGGCTGTAGATTCTAATCTATCACTCCGATTTGCAAACGGATTTCACTGAAGCTGTAAATTGCATCCCAGAACATAGTTTAGGGGCCATTACCTCTTCAACAATAGTCATTTTCCTTTCAATTGCAAACGTAACCAGTTTTTCAATGGTGTATTGGCTTAACATAGGAAAACCTACTGTCGGCTCTAGATTCTAATCTATATCTCAGATTTGCAAACGGATTTCACTGAAGCTGTAAATTGCATCCCAGAACATAGTTTAGGGGCCATTACCCCTTCAACTATAGTCATTTTCCTTTCAATTGCAAACGTAACCAGTTTTTCAATGGTGTATTGGTTTAACATAGAAAACTTACTGTTGGCTGTAGATTCTAATTTATCACTCCGATTTGCAAACGGATTTCACTGAAGCTGTAAATTGCATCCCAGAACATAGTTTAGGGGCCATTACCTCTTCAATTTTAGTCATTTTCCTTTCAATTGCAAAAATAACCAGTTTTTCATTGGTGTATTGGCTTAACATAGGAAAACCTACTGTCGGCTCTAGATTCTAATCTATCACTCCGATTTGCAAACGGATTTCACTGAAGCTATAAATTGCATCCCAGAACATAGTTTAGTGGCCATTACCTCTTCAACTATAGTCATTTTCCTTTCAATTGCAAACGTAACCAGTTTTTCAATGGTGTATTGGCTTAACATAGGAAAACCTACTGTCGGCTCTAGATTCTAATCTATCACTCCGATTTGCAAACGGATTTCACTGAAGCTGTAAATTGCATCCCAGAACATAGTTTAGGGGCCATTACCTCTTCAACTATAATCATTTTCCTTTCAATTGCAAACGTAACCAGTTTTTCAATGGTGTATAGGTTTAACATAGAAAACTTACTGTTGGCTGTAGATTCTAGTCTATCACTCCAATTTGCAAACGGATTTCACTGAAGCTGTAAATTGCATCCCAGAACATAGTTTAGGGGCCATTACATTCTGAACACACCTTTCCCAAACTCAAAAAAGATTTAGAAGAATTTTTCTACTTTAACAATACAGAGGAAGTTTCCAAAACAACAATCTGGTCAGCCCATAAGGCTTTTATGAGGGGAGCCTTTATTAAATATTCTGCAATACACAAAAAGAAAATAAATGAAAAGACTGACACATTGTTAAAGGATATTAAGTCTCTTGAACATGACATCTTTAATAATAAAAAAACAGAGCTGATACCTAAGTTAGAAGGTATTAGGCAAGACCTGGCCGACATCTACTATCAGAAATATGATAAATGGCAAACGATCCTCTGAGATCATTGGTATCATGACAGAAATAAGGCGGGTAAGGCAATGGCACAGAAAATAAAGGGTAAGAGAATTTATCAAAGAATTGTTAAGCACAGTTTTCTCTGGTCTCATACTACAAAATAAAGCAAACCAAAACAATGATATTACCTTGTAATGTTCCCAAATCTACTATAGAAATCCTTAAACAGTCCTGCCACTATACATGGTCCACTAAATCCATTAAATACCTGGGTATTCAGCTTACTACAACAACAGCCCAACTATATAAAGAAAATTATGATCCATGGCTCTCTAAATTAAAACAATCCCTAGATAATCTATCTAAGCTTGAATTTTCATGGCTAGGCCGATCTTCAGCTTTCAAAATGATGTTATTACCCCAATTGCTCTACCTGTTTAGAAACGTACCCATTAGAGTTCCCCAAAAATTTTTTAACACTCTCCAAAGACTACTAAATAAATGTATCCTAATGAACAGACACTCCCGCTTTTCTAATAAAATATTGACTAACCATACCTCTAATCTTGGCCTTGGGGTCCCTGACATAGAGAAATATTATAAAGCTACAATATTAGAGCAATCAAGATCTCTCTGGGATAACTCCCCCACCAAACAATGGATCGAGATTGAAGAAGATCAGTTACATTTCCCAAATCTCAGATCTGTCATACACTCACGACTCGTTTGGAAAGTAGTAGAAAATATTAAAAATCCGATCACAGCCAACACTTTAAAAATTTGGAGAGAAATAATTACCCAATGCAGGAAAGATAATTTAGCAATTAACATCCCAACACCCATAGAAACACTGCATGCAATAATTAGAAACATAGACCTGTCCCATTGGATATCTCTAGGACTTAAATATTATGAAGACTTAATAACAGACTCAAAACCTAGACCCTTTGAAGAACTAATCTCTAAATATAATATTCCCGCTTCGGACAAAGCAATATATGATAAAATCCATACTTTCATACTCAGACATCCTTATACCCCCATAACATACACACCCAAAATCAAAAGACTCCTTAATCCTGATGGAACTAAACTAAAAGGAACCTCAATCTTCTACTTAACACAACTAGAATTAAAAGAAGAAACCCCCAAATGGCAGCTGGAAAAGTGGCAGGACATCTTACAAACGGAAATTTCTCAGGAAGATTGGGAAATTGCATTAAGATCTATGAAAAAGTCATCTCATTGTGTTGCTCACCACGAAGGTCTGATTAAAAACCTTTGGAATTGGTATATGACACCAGAGAAAATTACGAAATTTGATAATTCCTCTTCCCCCTTGTGCTGGAGAGGATGTAATCAGACTGGTTCACAGCATCATATCTTCTACAGTTGTCCTAAACTACAAAATCTCTGGAATGAAGTAGAACAATTCCTAAAACAACTCCCTATGTCTCTAGAACACCTACCCCCCGAAATGGTCATGTTCCACGTTGGTACTATATTAATACCTCCACAAGAGAGATTAATATTGAACCATATACTTATGGCTATAAGATACTTCATAGTCCTCAACTGGAAATCCCACAATGTTCCCAATATGAATGAAATATTGAGAACAGTGGAATCAAATCTTTTAGCTGAAAAGTCCTGGGCAATAGGGAATGGTAGCCTGAACGCCTTCATGAAAAAAGCCCATATATGGCCCACAGTTTACAAATCCTCTAAACTAATGAACTTCTGAACTCATCTGAACACATATATACACCCTCCACCCCCCCCCCCCCCTCACACACATATATCTACTCTAACATACCCAGTATGTACAGTTAGTGCCTGGTAATATGATTATGTAAAGGTTAATATCATGATGTGTACACCTTCTACACCCTCCTTCTCTCATACCTCATTTCACTTTGGAGCTATCTGGGACTATAGCCACAACATTGATTGTGGCTAACTTGTATATAGTTTTAGGAAATAGCGACATATTTGCTATCCAAAAGACTGATTATCTTTTTCTTAAGAGAGAAACATACACTACTATATCATTATACAGTTTTAAGGTTTAAGGTTTAAGATCTAATGGATACTACACTAGAAATATAAGTCAAGATAACTACCACATATACACTTCTAACTGAAATTTATCAGTCAAGCTTCATATCTTCTTAGTTAACTGCCCTTTAGGAATCTCAACAGGGAGACTAGAATCCCCCACCCTATGGAAAAGATCACCCCATGCTCTCGACACACAGAAGGAAGAATACTATAGAAAGAGTTCATTGAGCCTATAACAGTAATTAAAGAGAGTCCCTTTGAATTCTTCACCAAACACTCTTCAATACAACAAACCCAGACCAAATTAGACACACAGCAACTCTGCTGTAATATAATTCCACCATTTTGGAACTACTCCCCAGGATACCTGCGGGTAGGTATTAGCCTCCCATTTCCTGGGTTGAGTGGTACCAAAACAACACACATATTTAGATATTACAGTATCAAAAATAACACAAGGTCAACAATAGAAGCTATACCAACACTCAAATTATCAAATAAACACATGTCTAGGCCTAAAGAAATCACAACATGTATTGTAATATAATTCCATCTTATTGGAATTGCTCCCCAGGATCTCTGTGGGAAGGTCTTAGCCTTCCATTTCCTGGGTTGAGTGATACCACCTATATCACTTGTACTAAGAAATTACAATACCAGCTGCCTCTTCAAGGCCAACAATATAAAATCTACTACATAAAATTTACTATGTAAATATAACCACAATATGATAGAGCAAACTAAGGAAATTAACCCAGACTCACTCATTATAACAATAAAAACCACCAATACTATTATTTCCTTCAAAACTCAATGAATAACACACCTACTACCATATCATATTGGCTGAATTGTGCCCATTCAACGTTCCATCAGAATCAAGAACAATTAATAAAGTTCTCTACTTCTCCAAATTACTATCCACAATATTCTTCTATTCTGTTATTGACTGTTTGCCACCATTGATCGACCGTCTGCATATATATATATGACTGTCTGTTATACTTGAACACATACTCTGTGAAACATCCAACTTTATGATACATGTTATACAATGTAAATTGATACACTGTCACTGCTTATGTCAAATGTAAAACTTTGACTGTTAAAAAATGTTTAAAATGTTTTTCTCAATAAAAATTATTGAAACCGGCTTAACATCAAAAACCTACTGTCGGCTCTAGATTCTAATCTATCACTCCGATTTGCAAACGGATTTCACTGAAGCTGTAAATTGCATCCCAGAACATAGTTTAGGGGCCATTACCTCTTCAACTATAGTCATTTTCCTTTAAATTGCAAACGTAACCAGTTTTTCAATAGTGTATTGGTTTAACATAGAAAACTTACTGTTGGCTGTAGATTCTAATCTATCACTCCGATTTGCAAACGGATTTCACTGAAGCTGTAAATTGCATCCCAGAACATAATTTAGGGGCCATTACCTCTTCAACTATAGTCATTTTCCTTTCAATTGCAAACATAACCAGTTTTTCAATGGTGTATTGGTTTAACATAGAAAACTTACTGTTGGCTCTAGATTCTAATCTATCACTCCGATTTGCAAACGGATTTCACTGAAGCTGTAAATTGCATCCCAAAACATAGTTTAGGGGCCATTACCTCTTTAACTATAGTCATTTTCCGTTCGTTTGAAGGGTTTTTATTGAAAATATAAGAAATACATAGATAACAAAAACAAAATGACCCCACACATGGGGCAATGCAAATGATAACATCAAAAGTGATACCATATAACAGTGTGGTCATTCCACCTAAAATTACAGTACACAGAAGCATGACCGCATATCTATTATATCTTACTTGGGAAAGGAAAGGAGGGTGGGATAGACCAGGTACAGGGGAGGTAAAAGGGAATGGAAAAGGGAATTTGGAAGGGTAAAGGATGATTCATGGGTGGACAAAACCACATCATGCCAATGAATCAATCCTATGGAATGGCAAGGATAACCTAGGAAAGAGGGGCAAGGGAGAATGATGCTTAAGATCCTACTGTACCACTAGTTTGCACTCCTATGAGGAAAGGAGACCACACCCAACCCAGGACACCAGACTTCACTTATAACACATATGGAATTTTCTTTGTCAGGGGAGCTAGAATGTATGAAGAGTATACCGCAGGCCTTAATTATCCTGATATAGGATCCATGGGTCCCATATTTTGAAAACATTTTCAAGCCTATCAAATATCTTAGCTCTAATATGTTCCGAGAGCATTGTTTTATTTAAATCTCTAAACATATCGTTTACAGACAGGAGAGGTTGTCTCCAATGGGAGGCAAGATGCCTTTTGGCTTGTGCCATCACAAATTGAATAAGTTTATGGGTTGGGTGCAACACTGACTCAGGTCTGTTCCCAAGGAAAGCTACAGATGGGTCCATAGAAAGCTGCTTACCCAACATTAAGGACAGCTTATTCCAAATTGCCTTCCAATAATGTTGTGCAACTGGGCATTCCCACTACACATGCCATAGATCCCCTTCTTGATGGCAATTTCTAAAGCAAAGGTTAGATACATCAGGGTAGAATTTATGCAATCTAGAAGGTGGCAAGTATATTCTATGGAACAGTTTTAAAGACGTTTCAATTGAGGAGAAAAACAAGGAGCCCCTCGTGAGAATTGAACAGCAATGGGCCCATCTGGCATCTGTCAGTGAGATATTGCAATCTCGTTCCCAACTTTCATGGACCTTGAGTTTAGATGTGATATTGGTATGGCATATAGTCCCATAAAAATCTGAAATAAGTCCTCTGACCATGGCTTGGTTTTTGCACTTCACTTCAAATGGAGTATAGGTCAGTATCTCCTCCCCTCTATCCAGGGATTGGAGATATTTAAATATCAATGCCATTTTGTCCAACTCTTGATACGGAACGTTATTATCTTTGCTAAACTGCCTGGGTGAGGCAAGTTTGAAGTGGGACGTAAATTTGCCCAACGTAGTATAGCCCTTTGTGATCCACCATTTAAACTTCTGAGTGTGGAGGCCCTGTGGGAAATCCGGATTTTTGAATATATTTGTCATACAGGAGATTGGTGACTGTAGGGTGTGATAAAACATTAAATTTGCCCACACCCCCAAGGAATGAGCTGCAACAGGGGCCTTTTTTCCTTATGGTGTTGGTGTGGATGGACTTGGACCACATTAAGCCTGTGAGAGATGAAGGGCCCAGAGCTCCGTCTCTAACTTTACCCAACTGGGTACATTGAATTTGCTACAGCCAACTGTGCCAGTTGGGCTGCATAGTAGTAGTTGACAAGGATCGGAGCATTTAGGCCTCCCATATCTCGTGGCCTCGCAAGAGTTGCGTATTTGATGCGTGCCTTACGTTTCCTCCAGATAAACTGCTGAATGTTTCTGGAGACGTCCCAATGCACCTTTTTTTTCAACAATAGGCAAAACTCTAAATAAATATAAAATACGTGGCAACAATGTCATCCTAACTGAGGTAACCCTTCCTAAAAGAGAAATTGGGTCATTATTCCATGTTTCCAGGTCATTAGATAATTTTCTTATTGTTGATGGATAGTTTTGGTCATACAATTTGGACGGATCATTAGTCAAATTTATACCCAAGTATTTAAGATACCTAGGTTGGTATTGCACACCCAGAGAGCAAGCCAAAGCTTGTCCTTCTTTCGTACTAGTGTTGGAAAGCATCAATTCTGATTTTTCTAGGTTAAGTTTAAAGCCAGAGAAGAGGAAAAATCTATCTATCACTTTTAAGAGGGTTGGGATTGAGAGCTGGGGAGAAGTTAGGGTCAGCAAGATGTCATCCGCAAACAGTGATAGTTTGTACTCACATGGGCCAATAGTGACACCATTTATATCAAGGGTTCTACGGATCATTTCAGCCAAAGGTTCAATCATCAAAGCAAAGATTGCTGGTGATAAAGGACACCCCTGCCTAGTCCCTCTCTGAATCAGGAATGACACCCTGCTGACCGCTGGCATTTTGAGAGAGGCCGTGGGAACTGAATAAAGAACTCTGATGGCATTAAGATAATTACCAGAAAAGCCATACTTCTGGAGAACTGCTATCATATATGGCCATTTAATGAGATCGAAGGCCTTCTCCATGTCAAGCACCAAAATAGCCAGACATGAAGAAGACCTATTCGAAAGTGCTGTATATCTACAATTTTACGTATATTATCCGAGGCTTGTCGGAAAGGGATGAAACCCACCTGGTCCTTATGCACCAAGGCAGGTAAAATATTATTAAGTCTTGCTGCCAGGATGGCGTGAATAACTTGTAATCTACCCCTAAAAGGGATATAGTGCGGTAATTTTTTGTTAATAAGGGGTCTCGTTGGGGTTTTGGGATCACTACAATTGAAGATGCTAAAAATTCTTGAGGGGGAGAGTGGCCTCTCATCATGGAGTTAAAAAAATTAAGTAGATGGGGGGCTAAGGTGTGCTCAAACTTCTTATAATATAGTGCAGATAGACCATCAGGGCCTGGGGACTTTGCATTTTTTGTTTTTTTGATGGCCTCCCGTAGTTTTTCCATGGTGATATTTTGGTTTAACTGCGTCACAGTGATTGGGGATAAAGTTTTATGCAGTGTATGACTTAAAAATGTATTCCTATCCTCTGCTGCCTTGTCTGGGTGATCATCTTTATACAATTGTTGGTAATATTTCAAAAAGGTCTTATAAATGTTATCGGGATTAGATGTTACTTTACCTCTTGGTCATTTTCCTTTCAATTGCAAATGTAACCAGTTTTTCAATGGTGTATTGGCTTAACATAGGAAAACCTACTGTCGGCTCTAGATTCTAATCTATCACTCCGATTTGCAAACGGATTTCACTGAAGCTGTAAATTGCATCCCAGAACATAGTTTAGGGGCCATTACCTCTTCAACTATAGTCATTTTCCTTTCAATTGCAAACGTAACCAGTTTTTCAATGGTGTATTGGTTTAACATATTCAAACACTAGGGCTGTGTGGATGTTCATAAGGATGCTTTGACGATTGTCGGCTCGCATTTTAAGGATCGCTTTAAGGATCTTACTAATTGAATTTACCAGAACACCGATCTGATCTTTTCCTTCTCTTTCTTTTCACAAGTATGTCACTTTCTACATCTGCACACTATTCTCAAATTGCATCTGCCTGTGTATGTGACTTTCTACATCTGCACACGATTCTCAAATTGCATCTGCCTGTGTATGTGACTTTCTACATCTGCACACGATTCTCAAATTGCATCTGCCTGTGTATGTGACTTTCTACATCTGCACACGATTCTCAAATTGCATCTGCCTGTGTATGTGACTTTCTACATCTGCACACAATTCTCAAATTGCATCTGCCTGTGTATGTGACTTTCTACATCTGCACACGATTCTCAAATTGCATCTGCCTGTGTATGTGACTTTCTACATCTGCACACGATTCTCAAATTGCATCTGCCTGTGTATGTGACTTTCTACATCTGCACACAATTCTCAAATTGCATCTGCCTGTGTATGTGACTTTCTACATCTGCACACGATTCTCAAATTGCATCTGCCTGTGTATGTGACTTTCTACATCTGTACACGATTCTCAAATTGCATCTGCCTGTGTATGTGACTTTCTACATCTGCACACGATTCTCAAATTGCATCTGCCTGTGTATGTGACTTTCTACATCTGCACACGATTCTCAAATTGCATCTGCCTGTGTATGTGACTTTCTACATCTGCACACGATTCTCAAATTGCATCTGCCTGTGTATGTGACTTAATAATTTTTTCTGATCTGCCCTTACTCTAATATCTAAATTGCTTGCATTTACCTGTACCCCCCCACCTCCCCCCAGCTATTGTTATCTTACTGTCTGCTTGATTCACACCTCTTCATCCACCCAGCTCTAAGTATTTGCATAGTCCACCCCCATGCTGGTCAACTTCCTGTCCAGCTCACAGCTGATTGTAGTGGAGGCTAATGGTCTCTAGACCAATCTTATTCAAACACTAGGGCTGTGTGGATGTTCATAAGGATGCTGTGTAATCGGCTTTGACGATTGTCGGCTCACATTTTTTTTTTTGTAACTCTGGTTTTTATTGAGAAATATAGGAATGGGTACAATAAACTTTGTAGAACATAGCATTATAATTATCAATCAGACCACATAGATATATCAAAAAGTAGAAACTTTTTCAGTCAGACTAGAGTCTCAGATTCAGACAAGCTTTTGTGCAGACACAAATCTAAGTATGAGTAAATCTCTTAGCTTAATTGGAGAAATGAAGGAGGAGTCTTTGCTTTTGACTTCATAGGTGAGAATATAGATGGTTTACATAAGAAGTGTCCGGAGATTCTGCTGGGATGAGCTCAGATGTAACGCCATGTTCCTAGGAGCAAGTCTTTGATATAAATCCTATAATATGACTAGAGAAAGTAAAGCCAGTAGAAGCGGAAGAGTGTAGTGTGGATATACTTAAGGAAGGAGGGAGGGGAAAGGGTAGGGTAGGGTCGGGAAGGGGGAGTGGGTGGGAAGGGTTTGGCAGGAGGGGGGGTTTCAACAGGGTACAGTGTTCGGCTACCTCATCCCAACGTACAGAAAGCTAGGGAAGGTGTTCCTGAGAAACGCAAGGGGTCTAAGGTTCTGGTAAAGGGGAAGAGCTAATGATCAAGAACTGATGTCAGTTCAAGGAGGCATGTAATCTGGTGAGTATAGAGACCATGGGCCCCATATTTTATGATACTGAGGTTCAGTGTCCCTCAGGGTGGCTGTCATATGTTCCATTGTCTTAATCCAGTTAATTTTTAGTTTAACTTCTGAGATATTAGGAGGAGCTATGTTTTTCCAAGCTGAGGCTATGGAAAGTCTCGTTGCAGTTAGAATGTGAGTGATTAGACGCATACGAGGTTTGGGAACTCCAGGGATAGGTTTGCCTAGAAGTAAGGTCATCGGGTCTAGTGGGATTGGAGTGCCTGTGACCGACCGTATCAGATGACTGACCTCTTCCCATAGAGGGATGATTACAGGGCAGGACCAAAAGATGTGTTCAAGAGAGCCTTTGTGGGAGCAGCCTCTCCAGCAGGTGTCGGGTGTATGAGGGTAAATAGTTGCGAGGACTTCGGGGGTCAGATACCACCTGAATAGGATTTTGTATATATTTTCTTTGATTTGAGTGCAGATGGATGAGTGTTTGGCATTTTCCCAGATATCTTCCCAGTCCGAGTTACTTATATTAATCGATAAAGCATTTTCCCATTTCTTCATGTAGAGGTGGGAAGCCTTTAAAGTTCCTGAGTTTGATTGTAGGAGAGAGTATATCTGGGAAATTAAGCCTTTTTGATGTCCCTTTTGAAGGCAGATTCTTTCGAAGGTGGTAGGGGAGGGTGTTGGGGGTGCCCCCCTGACGTGACTGTTAAGGAAGTGGGAGATTTGGTTCGCTTCCATGAGTCTTGATGGGGGGAGATGTATTTTTTCTCTTAGCAAGGAGAGTGTGATAAATTTGCCAGAGGTAGGGTCTATCCAGTTATTTAAATTATAGTAGCCTGAGAAGTACCATCTGGCTATAAAGGAGGGGACAGTGCCTGGGGGGAACATAGGGTTCCCTAAGATAGGGTACAGTGGGGATGGATGTGAAATCAGGCCTGCTTTCCTTGCAGTATTTTTCCATATACTGAGGGTAAACTGTATAGTAGGGAGGAGGTTCTTATGGGGTAGCTTAGGTCCATATGAAGGAGGCTAGAGATAGTGGAGAAACCTCCATGGCCTCTATTATAGCCCATTTAGAAAAGACTCTAAGGTCAGACCATTCCTTCAGCTGTCTCAGGTGTGCAGCTTGATAGTAATGTTTTAAATGTGGCAGACCCAGTCCTCCCTGTTCTCTAGGAGAGAGAAGGACAGACTTGGAGACTCTTGGGCGTTTATGATTCCAGACAAACTTTAAGAATGCTGATTGTAGTTTAGCCAGCTGAATGGAAGGGACCCGGACCGGTAGAGTCTCAAATAGGTACAATATGCGGGGCAGTATATTCATTTTTAGTGAATATATTCTCCCTATCCAGGAGATTTTATACGCCGTCCATTTATGGAGATCCTGGAGAATTTTCTGTATAAGGGAGGGAAAGTTGTGCTTATAGATAGTTGAATATGAGGTGGTGAGATTGATCCCCAGGTATTTTAAGGTTTGAGATCTCCAGTTATAGGTGAAGTGGGATTTTAGTACCAAAAGCATACTTGAGGGAATTTTGATAGGTAGGGCTTCAGTTTTATCCTTATTTAATTTAAATCCTGAAATGGCTTCATAGGAGGAGATTGTTGAGTGAAGGGCAGGGAGGGATGTTAAGGGGCTAATGAGAGTGAGTAAGATGTCATCAGCAAAGAGTGAGATTTTGTGTTCATGTCCACCATGTTTTATACCCAGGATATCTTTGTTGAGTCTTATTGCGCTAGCAAGGGGCTCTATGCTGATGGCAAAAAGCAGGGGAGACAGTGGGCAGCCCTGTCTAGTTCCGTTATTTATTTTAAATGGGCGAGATGGAGCTGAGGGAAGTTTGACTGTGGAGGTAGGGGAAGAATATAGAAATTCGAGTAGAGTAACAAATGGACCAGTGAAGCCTTGATGCCGGAGCACCTTGAAGAGGAAAGACCAGGATAGCCGGTCGAAGGCCTTTTCGGCATCTAGGCTTAAAAGGAGGGAGGGTTTATTGTCTCTATTCATAAGTGAAATGAGGTCTATTGCCTTCCTGGTATTGTCGCCAGCTTGACGCCCCAATATGAAGCCTACTTGATCGTTATTAATTAGGGATGTAAGTATAGGGTTTAAGCGGTTGGCAAGGGCTTTGGTTATTATTTTTAGGTCGGAATTTAAGAGGGAGATTGGCCTGTAGCTTTGAGGTAGTTGGGGGTCTTTTCCCTCCTTGGGGATTACTGTAAGGAGGGAGGTTAGCATGGTATGGGGGGGGGGGGGTATGTCCGTCCATTATTTTAGAGGCAAGGGTCGCTAAGTGGGGAAGTAAGATGTGTTGGAACTTTTTATAGTAGGAGTATGGTAACCCGTCCGGTCCAGGAGATTTTGAGGAAGGAAATGATTTTAATACCTCAGCCAGTTCTAGTGTGGTTATGGGGGAGTTGAGTGTATCTCGTTGGGAATCCGTTAGTTGAGGGAGATTTAAGGGTGCTAAAAATGAGTCGACTGCAGAGAGAAAGGTAGGGTCTTTGTCATGGTCGGGTAAGTTATAGAGTTGTTCATAGTAATTTGTGAAGATTTGAGCGATCTTTTGGGGGTTGTAGTGTGTATGTCCGTCTGAGTCTTTCATGGCGTATATGAATTGTTGAGAATTTTTAGGGTTTAGTTTTCTAGCCAGGATTGTGTGGGGTTTATTTCCTCGTTCATAGAAAAGCTGTTTAGTCCAGCGCAGACTTTTCTCAATTTGGGTGGATTGTAGTGAGCGGATATTTTGTTTTAGCTGTTGAAGTTGAGTGTAGTGGTGTTGTGTTGGGTCTAGTTTGTATAGGTTTTGGGCTTTAGCTAGGGCTGTATGGAGGGATAGTAGTTTTTGAGAGGATAATTTTTTCCTTCTGGACCCCTCCGCTATAAAGAGGCCCCTAACAAAGGCCTTGTGTGACTCCCAGAGGATGCCGTAAGAGGAGACTGAGTCAGAGTTTGTATGAAAAAATGATTGTAATTCTTTAGTAAGTTCAGATATCAGATTTTTATCTTGGAGTAGCGTCTCATTCAGTCTCCAATAGAGGGGTTTGTGGGTTTTATGGAGCCAGTCCAATTCAAGGGTGACGCTGTGATGGTCAGACCAGGCCACCGGATGGATACTGGAGTCCTTAATTAGAGGGATTAAAGCGGTGTTGGAGAAAAAGTAGTCCAGCCTTGAATGGGAGGCGTGAGGGGGGGAGTAAAACGTGTATTCTGTTGAGGTAGGGTTGTTGATCCTCCAAAGATCTACCAGCTTATATTTTCTCATTAGGATTCTGAATTGTCGGGAGTTGCGATCGTGTGTGGATGCTGAAGATGGTGATGTAGGGGAGCTACGGTCCATGGAGGGAGAGAAGGCCAGGTTAAAATCGCCTCCTAGGAGGAGAGTGCCTGTGGAGATTTTATGAAGTTTTATTAGGAAGGAGGAAAGGAAAGAGGTCTGTTGGGAGTTGGGGGCATAGACATTGGCTAGAGTAATAGGTTTGCCTGCCAGCATTCCTGTCAGAATTAGGTAACGCCCTTTGGGGTCCTGTATAGTCTTGTTTATCTGCAAAGGGAGGGTTTTTTTATGTATGATTGCGACACCTGCCCGAGTAGACGGTCCAGAGGCTACATATACCCCAGAGTAGAGTCTGTCCCCTAGTCGCACTGAGTCGTGCCTGCATAAGCGAGTCTCTTGAAGCATAACAATATCTATATGCATTCTCTTGAGATCTCGGGGGAAGTGAGACTCTCTTCTGAGGGATGTTTAGACCCTTTACGTTTAATGTCAGGAGTTTAACCATAGTCTACAGGGTTAGGGTAGTTACATAGTAGGAGAGGAGCCAAACACTGTACCCTGGAGAGGGGGAGGGGGGGGGGAAGCACAAGGGGAAAACAGCACATAAAATACAACATAGTATAACTTGAACCAAAACAATAACAATTGTTCAGTGAAATCAGTAAAATAAGAGCCTCTGTGAGAAATGAGGCCACAAACGGTGACAACTAAAAGCAGTTGTCGGATTGAGGTCACCCCTGAGGGGTCCGGGCCCTTAGAAGGCCAGGACAACCCAGGGATGAGTCTCTGGAGGCGAATGCTGGGGCGTCAAAATGGACGCTCAGGAGCCCACGTCCAGCTTAATGGTTAAAGGACGCCCGGGATCCAAACATATATATATATATAAAAATAAAGAAAAAAAAAAAAAAAAAAGGAGAGCAATATGGGAAACGTATAGCCAGTATAGGTATATAGTGATATATATGGTAACGTTTTACGTCATTTCGAGAAATGTGGGGAAGGATGGTGAGGTATGATCCTTTCAAGTCTGATGTATATGGGAGCATAAAAGTAGTTGATAGCACTGGTTATGATGACCATTTAGGCGGAAATATCAAAATTGTTAAGTCTCAAATCACAGTATGAAGTGCTGAGGGCATTCAGGTAGGGAGACCTTCCATGTCTTCCGATCCCTGTGGATATGTGAGGCTTCTGATTGGTGCTTTGGACCATTCTGCAATATGTCGCACTTTCCTCGGCGGAGAGGAGGCGGTGGGTGAGCGGGGGTTTGGGTTAAGTGAGGGCGGGGGCATCTTAAGGCCCATTTGCCTGAGGAAGAGAGGTGCGTTATCAATGTCTGAAAGGGAGAAAGTCATTCCATTCCTGATCACGATGAGGCGGAAAGGGAATCCCCATTTGTATGGGATGTGAGAGTCTCTGAGAAGCTGCGTGACGGGTTTGAGAGCTCTTCTCTTTGCCAATGTTATTAGAGATAAGTCGTTAAAAACATGCAGCTCATCTCCTTTAAAGGTGACTGAGGGGACTTTTCGGAGAGCTTGAAGGACGGCCTCTTTGGCTTCATAGTAGTGAAGCCTGGTTATGATGTCCTTCGGTCTCTGGGCAGAGGATGGGCGTTCACCTAAGGATCTGTGGGCCCTGTCTAGTCTCCACAGCTCGTCAGGGATGTCTGGAGCCACTGATTTGAAGAATTCTGTGAGGTGTGAAACAATTTGATCAGGTTTAACTGACATTGAGACCCCCTTGATTCTTAAGTTTTGTCTCCTCTCTCTGTTTTCCGTGTCCTCTTGGGCTGAACGGAGTGAACTCAGGTCTGAAAGCATTATCTGTTGTTCCTCCTCAAGTTCAGCCTGTTTCTGCATTATACTGTCCACCTTCCCTTCTAGGGTGTTCGTGCGATTGCCTAGCCCTGTAAGCTCTGCCTTAAGGTCCTGCAGCGCTGAGATCATAAGCTGCTGCAGAGACTCGTGCATGGAACGATAGTGTCTTTCCAGCGTCATTTCCAGCACTAAAGCTGTGATTGGTGTGCTATCAGCGGGCATACTGGCCTGTGAAGGAGGAGGAGTGGAGTCAGCGCGGCCTATGCTGTCGGCGTATCTTGGGAGGTAGCGTGTTGGACATACCGGTCCATCGTTCCTCTCTGTGCAGTGGTTTTGGGTGGCGCTTTGGGTGGCATCAGCTGCAGGGAGAGCCTGGTGAGCCGTCCCGTTAGGAGCCGCGTGTCAGGAGCGGAGAGATTGCGTATGGCGGCTCGGGTTGCGGTGGTGCGGGCAGGAGCTCCTCTCTCAAGCGGCCATCTCGATCGCGCCGCGCATGCGCCTCTTGTCCGCTCACATTTTAAGGATCGCTTTAAGGATCTTACTAATTGAATTTACCAGAATTCACCAGCAATACAGCAGCATTAAGCAGTCACTAAGGTATTTGCATTATTTACAACTTTAAACACTGCCAAACATCTCGGCCTGCACAAACCATCTCTCCCTACTCTCAAACTCCATGACTCCTCCACCTTTGTGCACACCTCTTCCTCCACTATCTACATATCACAATATGCTCTTCCTCCACCTGCTCCTTCACCACCTAGTCCTCAATAAGGTCACCTTATGTAACTCTACCCTCCCATTTTACCCTCCAACCCCACGCAACTCCCATACCACTCCATCACTGACTCCATGCACACCCCACTCCAAACATGTCTCCACCTCCCTCACAGTTCCTTCCCGCACCCACACTCACTCCCTCTCCTCCCTCATTCCCATCCAGACCTCTCACAAGCACACCACCCCTCTCTCCTGCGCCCTCTGGAATGCTAAATCAGTCTGCAACAAACTCACTGACATCCATGACCTTTTCCTCTCCAACTCCCTCACCCTCCTTGCCCTCACAGAGACATGGCTCACCCCCTTTGACTCTGCTGCAGCAGCGGCCCTCTCCTATGGGGGACTTCACCTCAGTCACACCCCCAGACCAGAAAACAGGTCTGGGGGAGGGGTGGGTCTGCTCCTCTCCCCGTCCTGCACTTTCCGTGTCCTCACGCCACCCCCTTCTTTAAACTTTACATCCTTTGAGACACATGTTATCCGCCTCTACCATCCCCTTCCAGCAGTCATCGCAGTCCTTTACCGCCCCCCATCCACCTCCATTAAACAATTCCTGGACAACCTGGCCTCTTGGCTCCCACACATCCTCTCCTCTGACCTCCCCACACTCATACTTGGGGACTTCAACATCCCCATGGACAGTCCTTACTCCCCTGAAGCCTCTCAACTGCTCTCCCTCACTACTTCCCTTGGTCTCTCCCAACACACCAATTCCCCCACCCACCACGCTGGCCACACTCTCGACCTGATTCTCTCAAAATCCGCTACCCTCCCCAACCTGGACATCACACCCTCCCCCCTCTCCGACCATCACCTTCTCTCTTTCTCCATCTCCCCATCATCCTCCCCCAACCCTCCACCACCCTCAGGTCGTTGGCAGAGAGATTTGCATAACCTAGACCCAACTGCACTAGCCAACCCCATCCACTCCCTCACATCCACCCTCCCAAACGTTACCTGCCCAAACCAAGCCGTGGCCAAATACAACCAGGCCCTTTCAGCAGCCCTAGACATTGCTGCACCCCCCACATTCCTCCCCAGCCGTCCCATCAACCCCCAGCCCTGGCACAATGCACACACTTGCAACCTCCAAAAACAGACACGCACCTACGAACGCAAATGAAGGAAATCCCGCAGCAACTCCGACTTCTTGGCATACAAGGCCAACCTGCAGCTGTTCTACACCGCATTAACTGATGCTAAACAAAAATACTTTGCTGCCTTGATCGGATCCCAAGCCTCCAACCCTCGGCGCCTCTTCGCCACCTTCAACTCCCTCCTTAACCCCACCACTCCTCCCCCCACCTCCGCCCTCTCAGGCACTGATCTGTCCACCCACTTTACCGACAAAATAGCCAGCATCCGACGGGAAATCTCATGCCTCCACTCCACCACCTCTTCCTCCCCCACCAATACCTATTCCCCACCCCACCCACCACTCACTGCCTTTACTCCTATCACAGAGGACCAAGTCAGCCATCTCCTAGCCACTTCTCCTGCCACCCCCAGCCCCCTAGACCCTGTGCCATCCAAATGCCTCCGTCCTCACTTCCCTGTTCTGGCTCCTGTCCTCACCACTCTGTTTTACCTCTCCCTATCCACGGGTACCTTCCCCTCTGACTTCAAACAGGCCACTGTACTTCCCCTACTTAAAAAACCCTCACTAGACCCCTCACTTCCATCCAGCTACTGTCCCATCTCCTTACTCCCTTTTGCATCTAAACTCCTAGAGCGCTTAGTCCACCAACGCATGACCCATTACCTTGACTCCAACTCCCTGTTTGATCCCCTACAATCAGGATTTCGGCCAGGCCACTCCACCGAGACTGCCCTCACCAAGGTCGTCAATGACCTCACGCTTGCCAAGGCCGAAGGAAAATACACTATCCTTCTCCTCCTAGACCTCTCATCAGCATTCGACACTGTTGATCACTCCCTGCTACTCCAGTCCCTGCAATCTGTGGGTATCCAAGACCGTGCCCTAGCATGGTTTTCCTCCTACCTCTCAAATCGCTCCTTCAAGACCTCCTTCAATGGTTCCTCCTCAACCTCCTTCCCACTTTCAGTTGGGGTCCCCCAAGGCTCTGTTCTCGGTCCCCTGCTGTTCTCCATTTACACCGCCTCCATCGGAAAACTCATCTCCTCTCTAGGTTTCAACTATCACCTATATGCAGATGACATCCAGATTTACCTCCATACCACTGACCTCTCCACCACCACCATGGAGAAGGTATCCTCTGGTCTCTCAGCTATTTCATCGTGGATGTCTGCCAGGTTCCTAAAATTAAACCTGGATAAGACTGAGCTCCTAATCTTCCCGCCCCGTGCTGCTTCACCCCCCACTGACCTCTATGTCACTGTCAATGGCACAATCATTCATTCAACCACACAAGCCCGCTGCCTGGGTGTCACCCTAGACTCGGCCCTCTCCTTCACCTCCCACATCCAAACCGTAGCTAGAGCCTGCTATTTCCACTTATGCAACATCTCCAAGATCTGGCCTTTCCTGACCCCAGACACTACCAAACTCCTTGTCCATGCCCTCATCATCTCCCGCCTGGACTACTGCAACTCCCTCTTGTCAGGCCTTCCTCAAAACCGCATCGCCCCCCCTAAAATCCATCATGAACGCAGCAGCCAGACTCATCTACTCCTCCCACCGCTCTGTCTCCACAACTCCCCTACGCAAATCCCTTCATTGGCTTCCAATTCACTTCAGAATCAGCTTCAAGATCCTATGTTTGGCATACAAATCCTTACACAAGTCCTACCCAACCTACATCTCTGACCTGGTCAGCAGATACACACCTGGCCGCCCACTTCGCTCCTCCAACGACCTCCTCTTAACCACCCCACGCATCTCGCACTCCCATGCCAGACTGCAGGACTTCACTAGAGCTGCCCCTATCCTGTGGAACTCTCTCCCGCTGCCCATCAGGCTCGCTCCCACCTTCAACACCTTCAAAAAAGCACTAAAAACTCACTTCTTCAAGGAGGCCTACATCAACTCAACACTACCCTAATGCTTTCTGCCAATAACTTCTTGATGCACCCCCTCCTTTTGTGTCACCAGCCCCTCCCTCTAGATTGTAAGCCTTTGGCAGGGCCCTCTTCCCTTGTGTATCATACTTGACTGTGTGCACTTTACCCAGAATTTGGAACTGGTAATTTTTTACCACTACCATTCCAGTTTATGATCTGGCATTGTACTATTATCTGCATTGTGTTGTGTATCTTATTGCTATTACCTGTATTGTTGTATCTATGGTCTGTTACCTGTATTGTTCTGTCAACCCTGTTATCATTGCCTGTAATCCTATTTATTGTACAGCGCTGCATAATATGTTGGCGCTATATAAATCTAATAAATAATAATAATAATAACATACAAAACTTACTGTTGGCTGTAGATTCTAATCTATCACTCCGATTTGCAAACGGATTCCACTGAAGCTGTAAATTGCATCCCAGAACATAGTTTAGGGGCCATTACCTCTTCAACTATAGTCATTTTCCTTTCGATTGCAAACGTAACCAGTTTTTCACTGGTGTATTGGCTTAGCATAGGAAAACCTACTGTCGGCTCTAGATTCTAATCTATCACTCCGATTTGCAAACGGATTCCACTGAAGCTGTAAATTGCATCCCAGAACATAGTTTAGGGGCCATTACCTCTTCAACTATAGTCATTTTCCTTTCAATTGCAAACGTAACCAGTTTTTCAGTGGTGTATTCGTTTAACATAGAAAACTTACTGTTGGCTGTAGATTCTAATCTATCACTCCGATTTGCAAACGGATTTCACTGAAGCTGTAAATTGCATCCCAGAACATAGTTTAGGGGCCATTACCTCTTCAACTATAGTCATTTTCCTTTCAATTACAAACGTAACCAGTTTTTTAATGGTGTATTGGCTTACCATAGGAAAACCTACTGTCGGCTCTAGATTCTAATCTATCACTCCGATTTGCAAACGGATTTCACTGAAGCTGTAAATTGCATCCCAGAACATAGTTTAGGGGCCATTACCTCTTCAACTATAGTCATTTTCCTTTTCGTTTCAAGGGTTTTTATTGAATAAAAATAACATGATTACAAAGAAATATACAAATTAGCCCACACATGGGGTGTTTCACACAGTAAATCAACATAGGTTGCTTATGCATCAGCATTGTAAACCAAACATCACAGTATCTAAATTGGTTTGGGGAAGGCAAAAATGGGAAAAGGGGAGGAAAGTGGGATTGGGAAAAAGGAGGGAAGACAGGGTCAAGGATATTGATCCATGGGTGGTCAAAGCCACATCATGCCAATGGATCAGTCCTAGGGATAGATGAGGGTAATTCAGGGAAGAGAAGGGAGGGGGAAAAACAGTGAGAACAATTCGCATAGAATTACATTGCCACCATGTTTACCATGTGTAAATAAGTAATTATAGACCTGCCCAAGCTACCAGAGATATATTGAATCATACGGGGAAGTGTCAGGGGTACTTAAAATGTGTGAAGAGTATATTGTATATTGAGCCTAAGTTGTCTTGATACAATATCCATGGATCCCAAATGTTGAAGAAGCTCTCTAGTCTGTCAAATACTTTGGCTCTGATATGTTCTGACAACATTGTTTCATTAAGAGCTTTAAACGTATCCTCTACTGACAGAAGGGGCTGCCACCAATGGGAGGCTATATGCCTTTTGGCCTGCGCCATAATACATTTAATAAGCTTGTGTGTAGGGTGCAACACCGATTTAGGCCTGTTCCCCAGCAAGGCTACTGAGGGATCCAAGGGGAGCTGTTTGCCTAGCATTAGGGATAACTTATTCCATATTGCCTTCCAATATATTTGTACTGATGGACAATCCCACCATAAGTGCCAGAGGTCTCCTTGTTGACGGCAGTTTCTAAAACACCGGTCTGACGTATCAGGATAGAATTGGTGGAGTCTAGAGGGGGTGAGATATATTCTATGGAATAATTTAATGGATGTCTCAATGGATGAGAAGAACAATGAGCCTCTCGTAAGGATAGAGCAGCAATCAGCCCATCTGGCTTCTGAGAGGGAAATATTGCAGTCTCGCTCCCAATTATCATGGACCTTTAGCCTAGGTGGGGTGTTGTGCTGGCTTAAAGTTATATACAGATCAGAGATAAGGCCTTTGTCCATGGCTTGATTCTTGTACTTCACCTCGAAAGCTGTATAAATTAGAATCTCACCTCCTTTGTCAAGAGTCTTTAGATATGCAAAAATCGATGCCAAGTTCTCTAGTTCCTCAAGTGGGACATTATTATCCCTTCCAAACTGCATAGGGGAGGCAAGTTTAAAGTGTGACATAAATTTGCCTAAAGTAAGATATCCTTTTGAGATTCACCATCTAAATCTATGGGAGTGTAAGCCTTGTGGAAAAGCAGGATTACCAAATATATTGGTCATGCAGGAAACAGGCGATTGCAGAGCATAGGAAAATCTTAGCCTTAACCATATTTCCAATGAGTGGGCTGCTAAAGGGGCTTTCTTTCTAATGAGGTTGGTATGGATTGTTTTAGACCACATCAGACCTGGGAGGGATAAGGGGCTAAGTAGCTCCAACTCTATCTGAACCCAAATAGGCGGATTCAATTTGGAGTTTACAGCAGCAAGTTGAGTAAGCTGAGCAGCATAGTAGTAATTGATGAGAATTGGAGCATTCAGGCCCCCCATGTCCCGAGGTCTCGCTAGAGTTGCATATTTTATTCGGGCCTTCCGCTTCCGCCAAATAAATTGCTGGATTTGTTTCTGAAGTCTACCTAGAGTGCCTTTTTTAACCTGAATAGGCAAAACTCTAAATAAGTAGAGGATGCGAGGCAGCAAGGTCATCCTAACTGAGGTAACCCTTCCCAAAAGGGAGATTGGGTAACGATTCCATGTCTCTAGATCATTGGACAGCTTCCTAATCATACAGGGATAGTTTTGGTCATACAATTTATTTGGGTCAATTGTTAAATTTATACCTAAGTATTTTAAGTACTTAGGCTGATATTGTAACCCCAGTGAGGCTGCTAATTTCTGACCAGCCTTTGTACTAGTGTTAGACAACATAAGCTCTGACTTCTCCAAATTTAACTTAAACCCCGAAAAAAGAGAAAAATCCTCAATAACTTTCAGTAGAAAGAGGTCTGCGTCGAGGATAGGGTCAACAGGATGTCGTCCGCAAACAACAAGAGTTTATATTCTCGTCTGCCAATAGTGATTCCTTTTATATCAATAATTTTTTCGAATCATCTCAGCAAGGGGTTCGATCATTAAGGCAAAAATCGCAGGAGATAGGGGGCACCCCTGCCTGGTTCCCCTTTGAATTGGGAACGACACCCTGTTGACCGCTGACATTTTGAGGAAAGCAGATGGAGTTGAGTAAAGTACTCTAATTGCATTTAAATACATGCCTGTAAATCCATATCTCTGCAAAACAGAGATCATATACGGCCATTTTATGAGATCAAAGGCCTTCTCCATGTCAAGCGGCAAGATAGCCAGACATGAAGAAGACTTACCCGTATAATGCTGGATGTCCACTATTTTGCGTATATTATCTGAGGCTTGTCTGGAGGGGATAAATCCCACCTGGTCTTTATGGACCAGAGCCGGTAGGATTTTATTAAGCCTTGCTGCCAGTATTGCTGTAAATAGCTTATAATCAACCCCAAGTAGGGATATAGGTCGATAGTTTTTTGCTAAAAGGGCATCACGTTGGGGTTTTGGAATGACCACTATAAAAGAGGTTAGGAATTCTTGAGGAGGGGAATGGCCCTTCATCATGGCATTAAAAAATTTTAACAGGTGGGGGATAATGTGTGCTCAAACTTGTTATAATATAGGGCCGTTAGGCCGTCTGGACCTGGAGATTTCGCGTTTTTAGTTTTTTTGATGGCTTCTCTCAGCTCCTCTGAAGTAATATTTTGGTTCAATTGCGTAACAGTGATTGGAGACAGGGTTTTATGTAGAGTTTGGTCTAGAAATGAATCCTTACTTTCTAAAGCCTTCCCTGGGTCATCGTCTTTATATAATTGTTCGTAGTAGGATAGGAATGTTTTATAAATTTTACCCGGGTTGGAGGTGACCCTACCCTTGGAATCTCGAATTCTTATGATTCTGTTTACTGATTGTTGGGTTCTAAGTTTCTGGGCTAACCATCTATTGGGTTTGTTGATTTGGTCATATGCCTTAGCATTTGTCCAACTAATGGCTTTTTCGCATTCTGAGTTCAAAATAGCCTCCAATTGTGTGTTCATGTCATAGATTTGTTTGCTAAGGTATCTTGAAGGGTGATTTTGATTAATGTGATGAAGTGTGGCTATCTTATGTTCTAAATTTGCTACTGCTTTACCTCTTTCTCTTTTATGTTTAGATGCTATTTTAATAAAATGACCTCTTATCACTGCCTTGTGGGCCATCCAGCAAACTGCAGGGGTGACCTCTGAGGTTGTATTTTCAGCAAAATAGTTGTCCAATGCCTCATCAATTTAGCCACAGACCTCTGGGTTATGTAGAAAAGTCTCATTAAGCCTCCAAGGGGCTCGCTGTGTCCTTGGTACCAGCGAGGTAAAAGAGGTTAGCACTGGGTCATGGTCCGACCAAGAGCAGAGCAAATGCCTAGAGTAGGCCATGGTTGAAGCACAACAGGAGGAGACCAGGATCAAATCAATCCTGGAATAGGAATTATGAGGGGTCGAATAATACGAGTATCCTCCCTCCATGAGTCCACTAATGAGTATTGTTTTAGCATATCATCAAAGTAGGCCTTGGTTTTTCTTGCCTCAGACGGTCGAGTTGGAATTGTTCTGTCTAAAGAGTCATTGGGAGCTAAATTAAAGTCCCCCAGCCAGATTAGTGAGTCATATTTTAAAGTGAGTAAAGTCTCAGAGACCCTATTCATAGTTGCAATGATTAAATTTGGGGGGAGCATACATATTTACAATACACAAAATTCCATTCTGGTAGGACCCAGTGATGATATTGTATGTGCCTTGGTCATCCACTACCTGTGTGATGAATTCGAATGGGAAAGAGTTAGATAGAAAGGTGGCAACTCCTCTTTGTTTTTTATGGTAGTTGGACATGTATACCCTGGTGTAATTTTTGTGGAAGAACTTAGGACATGAATTATTGGTGAAGTGTGTCTCCTGAATTCCAAGAATATCAGGCATGGATTGATTATATAGAGAGAATGCCTTTCTCCGTTTTTGTGGGGAATTAAGTCCCCTGACATTATGAGAGACTACGTTATGTGGTCTGGTAGCCATATTGCAATATATTGGTAGTAGCAATGAACACACCTGGTGCCTAAAATGGCAGGTATTCTTGTATCTTTAGCATAGGGGATGGAACATGGTGGGAAAACCAAGTAATGGGGACCCTTCTCACCAAGTGGGTCCAGGAAACTCTCATGTATCAATGAGAAACGCTTAGGGGGATAAGCTGCACAATGGTGCAGGATCAGTGCAAGCAAGAGAGCCCAAAAAAGGATAGGCTCCCGAACTGGCATTGTTACTGGGGAGCAGCAGGAATTTCCACAACCAGACTGAAAGTTTAAACAGTTAATAATACACTGAACTGGGAAAATAATGATATTTCTATCTTGCAGGTATTTCCCTATCAACCATGTAGTCCATGGAACATGTTGAGTAATTCTTCTATCGTGCCGACCAGCTTGGCTATAACTTGTTCTCTGACAGGGTAGGCAGGGGCTTGTGAGAGCAGATGAGTACCATACATCTCATGCACTTCCCTTTGGTTAATTTTGGGGGAGATTAAAAGCTCCCCTTCTGCTCCACACAACACCTTTCCTCCCCCTGGAGTGGATACTTCCCTCCAAGGATCGGAAGTGGTGTGGTGCGGTGTATATATTGGGGCACTGGCTATATCTGCAGGTGCTATATAAGAGGGCGGTGGAAGATCAGGGATAAGTAGTTGTTGTTGTTTTGGAATGGCCCCAGGATGGATAGGGCCACGCCGAGCACTTGGATCACTGATCCCTGTGCTGGGTTCCAAAAAATCAATTAAAGACACTGCATTGTTTTCTAAATCAAAAGCAGATTCTTCACCCTCCTCATCTAGTATCTAGAATAGTATGTCTCTCTCTTTCTGTGCCTGTCCTGCCCTGTCTATCTCAGTTACTGGGAAAATACCTTTGATCCCTTTCTGTTTGTTATGAGCTTCCATAACCCACCTCCTCCATGCTGCCTTTTCATTTGGCTCTGTCATTTTTGTTTTACAGTTTTTTATACAAGCAAGCTCATCGGGTTTGCTCATATGTTCCCCCTCTTGGGATACCCATCTCCATTCCCCTAGTTAGCTTTTGCCATTTGGGCAAATATTTACTAACCCACTTGCCATATAGCTTGTTCATCTCCTCCTGTGGGGTGGGAAGAGGAAACCTTGGACGTCCATTTCCATGGGCTGATGATTTGCCAGACCCTAATTTGCCATGGTTATTCCCCATAATTTTAAGCAAAAGGAGAGGACTTCTACTTACTTCCTTACTTACCTAGTAAGCAAGAAAAGGGACCTAACCCACAGTTTTATCTGCTGCGATTGTTTCCCACAGTTCCCAGAACAGTGATGGAAGGGACTCTTACCCTTTCTCTCAATGCACAGCCTCGTAGCTTATGGCAGTGGCTGTCAAGGAAAATCCCACACTGGGTATCCTTGCTTTCGATCTTTCCAAATTTTCCAAAAGAGCCAAATGATAAACAGCACAGATAATATTAAAATACTACTTTCCCTGTTACTTCTTCAAAATCTAGCAAAGAGGTACTAACAGTTCCTGTAATATTCATAGACACAGGCTTTTGCAATAGTATCAGAACATTCTTATCAACAGCTGGTGTTACAGATAAGTGTTATCCTTCCACCCTTACACAAGCCAATATTAGTGACGTTTAGAGAAAGAAAGGTTTTGAAAGACAAAAACACATAACAGGAGAGCAGATTAGTGTATATTACTTACACAACTGATTCAGGGTTCTTAGAAGTTGTACTTATATCCTTTAGACAGAAAAGGGACGGGTTTTTAGAACAAGAGACAGCCTTAGCAAGAAATAGCTCTTACCTTTATTGTGGCCACTTTTGGGTGTCTCTCGTCCTAATCTCCTCTCCCACAGCTTCCGTCAGAGAATATGTTCAACTCCCGGGTTTCGAACGGCACCAATAATGTCGTGGAAAAATAAATCAACAATGAATCAGTTGTTTCAAAGATAAAAAGTATACATGCTTTTATTGCTTAACCACTTCACCACTGAGGGGTTTTACCCCCTGACCACCAGAGCAATTTTCACCTTTCAGCGCTCCTTCCATTCATTCGTCTATAACTTTATTATTACTTATCGCAATGAAATGAACTATATCTTGTTTTTTTCGCCACCAATTAGGCTTTCTTTAGGTGGGACATTATGCCAAGAATTATTTTTTTCTAAATGTGTTTTAATGGGAAAATAGGAAAAATGTGGGGAAAAAAATAATTATTTTTCAGTTTTCGGCCATTATAGATTTTAAATAATGCATGCTACTGTAATTAAAACCCATGAAACGTATTTGCCCTTTTGTCCCGGTTATAAAACCATTTAAATTATGTCCCTATCACAATGTTTGGCGCCAATATTTTATTTGGAAATAAAGGTGCATTTTTTTCAGTTTTGCGTCCATCCCTAATTACAAGCCCATAGTTTATAAAGTAACAGTGTTATACCCTCTTGACATAAATATTTAAAAAGTTCAGTCCCTAAGGTAACTATTTATGTATTTTTTTTAATTGTAAATTTTTTAATTTTTTTTTAATTACAAAAAAAAAAAATGGGGAGTGTGGGAGGTAATGAGTTAATTTTATGTGTAAAAGTCATTTATTTGTATGTGAAAAATGTGTAGGGTGTAGTTTACTATTTGGCCACAAGATGGCCACAGTAACTTTTTGTTTTAATGCGACCTCCAAGCTTCCTTCCGGAAGCTTGGAGGAAGAATAAGGAGGCTGGACACGTGAGTTTTTTCTCACAATGATCGCGCTGCCCATAGGAGAGCAGCTGATCATTGCGGGGCTTAGATCAACGAACGGGAATGGATTTTCCCGTTCATTGATCTCTGGGCGAGCGGGCGGCGGCGGTTTTACTAGCGGCGGGCGGCGTGTTTACGAGTGGGAGCGCGGGCAGCGTCGGGAACTCGGAAAGTACGTGTTTCTCCGTCCCTGGTTTTTAAAGGATGGAAAAAGGGGCGGAGAAATACGTACGCGCGGGGGTAAAGTGGTTAAGCAAGGGTATTACAATGAAGTGACGTAAAATAACAGTCACTTAGCATGTGGTGTAAGTACCAAGTTGCATCTGATAACAGTGGCAATTTATCTCTTTTGAACAAAGCTTCAAACCAATCACATTTTGTTGCTAAGCATATAGTGTCCAATCAGCAATCAGAGCACGTAGTCCAGGTAGCAAGTTGTTTGTCATCTGCTATCAGAGGGTCCAGCTCAGGGTGTGTAAAGTCTTGAACCCCTGATAGCAATCATGTGCTCGTTGCGTGAAAAGCTGAGAGGCCACTTTTCTTCAAAACACTATACTAAGCAAAACATGTTTTTCTCTCCTATGTTAAAACTAAAAATTCACAAAATGGAGGTAGACAACACAAAATGGAG
The DNA here is from genome assembly GCF_040937935.1 of Hyperolius riggenbachi. Lineage (NCBI taxonomy): Eukaryota > Metazoa > Chordata > Amphibia > Anura > Hyperoliidae > Hyperolius > Hyperolius riggenbachi. The sequence continues at coordinate 390,118,442 of NC_090647.1, read as the reverse complement.
GAGATTAATAATGTGAATTTCTTCACAATACCTATGCTGGGTGGGAGAAATATCTCTGTAAATGACAATTGTTTGATTTTTTTTTACACACAATTGTCCATTTACAGAGATATTTCTCCCACTCAGCATGGGTATGTGTAAAAATACACCCCAAAACACATTATACTACTTCTCCTGAGTACGACGATACCACATGTGTGGCACTTTTTTGCACCCTAACTGCGCTAAGGGGCCCAAAGTCCAATGAGTACCTTTAGGATTTCACAGGTCATTTTTGTTTCAAGACTACTCCTCACGGTTTAGGCCCCTAAAATGCCAGGGCAGTATAGGAACCCCATTTTAGAAAGAAGACACCCCAAGGTATTCCGTTAGGAGTATGGCGAGTTCATAGAAGATTTTATTTTTTGTCGAAAGTTAGCGGAAATTGATTTTAATTGTTTTTTTTTCACAAAGCGTCATTTTCCGCTAATTTGTGACAAAAATTAAAATCTTCTATGAACTCACCATACTCCTACCGCAATACCTTTGGGTGTCTTCTTTCTAAATGGGGTAATTTGTGGGGTTCCTATACTGCCCTGGCATTTTATGGGCCCTAAACCGTGAGGAGTAGTCTTGAAACCAAATGTCGCAAAATGACCTGTGAAATCCTAAAGGTACTCATTGAACTTTGGGCCCCTTAGTGCACTTGGGGTGTAAAAAAGTGCCGCACATGTGGTACCGCCGTACTCAAGAGAAGTAGTATAATGTGCTTTGGGGTGTATTTTTACACATACCCATGCTGGGTGGGAGAAATATCTCTAAAAATGACAATTGTTTGAATTTTTTACACACAATTGTCCATTTACAGAGAGATTTCTCCCACTCAGCATGGGTATGTGTAAAAATACACCCCAAAACACATTATACTACTTCTCCTGAGTACGGTGATACCACATGTATGGCACTTTTTTGCACCCTAACTGCGCTAAGGGGCCCAAAGTCCAATGAGTACCTTTAGGATTTTACAGGTCATTTTTGTTTCAAGACTACTCCTCACGGTTTAGGGCCCCTAAAATGCCAGGGCAGTATAGGAACCCCACTAATGACCCCATTTTAGAAAGAAGACACCCCAAGGTATTCCGTTAGGAGTATGGTGAGTTCATAGAAGATTTTATTTTTTTGTCACAAGTTAGCGGAAATTGATTTTAATTGTTTTTTTTCACAAAGTGTCATTTTCAGCTAACTTCTGACAAAAAATAAAATCTTCTATGAACTCACCATACTCCTAACGGAATACCTTTGGGTGTCTTCTTTCTAGAACGGGGTCATTTGTGGGGTTCCTATACTGCCCTGGCATTTTAGGGGCCCTAAACTGTGAGGAGTAGTCTTGAAACCAAATGTCGCAAAATGACCTGTGAAGATTTTATTTTTTTGTCACAAGTTAGCGGAAATTGATTTTAGTTGTTTTTTTTCACAAAGTGTCATTTTCCGCTAACTTGTGACAAAAAATAAAATCTTCTATGAACTCACCATACTCCTAACGGAATACCTTTGGGTGTCTTCTTTCTAGAACGGGGTCATTTGTGGGGTTCCTATACTGCCCTGGCATTTTAGGGGCCCTAAACTGTGAGGAGTAGTCTTGAAACCAAATGTCGCAAAATGACCTGTGAAATCCTAAAGGTACTCATTGGACTTTGGGCCCCTTAGCGTACTTAGGGTGTAAAAAAGTGCCACACATGTGGTACCGCCGTACTCAGGAGAAGTAGTATAATGTGTTTTGGGGTGTATTTTTACACATACCCATGCTGGGTGGGAGAAATATCTCTGTAAATGACAATTGTTTGATTTTTTATTTTTTTTACTCACAATTGTCCATTTACAGAGAGATTTCTCCCACCCAGCATGGGTATGTGTAAAAATACACCCCAAAACACATTATACTACTATTCCTGAGTATGGCGGTACCACATGTGTGACACTTTTTTTGCAGCCTAGGTGCGCTAAGGGGCCCAAAGTCCTATTCACAGGTCATTTTGAGGCATTTGTTTTCTAGACTACTCCTCACGGTTTAGGGCCCCTAAAATGCCAGAGCAGTATAGGAACCCCACAAGTGATCCCATTTTAGAAAGAAGACACCCCAAGGTATTCCGTTAGGTGTATGGCGAGTTCATAGAAGATTTTATTTTCTGTCACAAATTAGTGAAAAATGACACTTTGTGAAAAAAAAAACAATAAAAATCTATTTCCGCTAACTTTTGACAAAAAATAAAATCTTCTATGAACTTGTCATACACCTAACAGAATACCTTGGGGTGTCTTTTCTTCTAAAATGGGGTCACTTGTTGGGTTCCTATACCGCCATGGCATTTTACGGGCCCAAAACCGCGAGTAGTCTGGAAACCAAATGTCTCAAAATGACTGTTCAGGGTTATAAGCATCTGCAAATTTTGATGACAGGTGGTCTATGAGGGGGCGAATTTTGTGAAACCGGTCATAAGCAGGGTGGCCTTTTAGATGACAGGTTGTATTGGGCCTGATCTGATGGATAGGAGTGCTAGGGGGGTGACAGGAGGTGATTGATGAGTGTCTCAGGGGGTAGTTAGAGGGGAAAATAGATGCAATCAATGCACTGGGGAGGTGATCGGAAGGGGGTCTGAGGGGGATCTGATGGTTTGGCCGAGTGATCAGGAGCCCACACGGGGCAAATTAGGGCCTGATCTGATGGGTAGGTGTGCTAGGGGGTGACAGGAGGTGATTGATGGGTGTCTCAAGGTGTGATTAGAGGGGGGAATAGATGCAAGCAATGCACTGGCGAGGTGATCAGGGCTGGGGTCTGAGGGCGTTCTAAGGGTGTGGGCGGGTGATTGAGTGCCCTAGGGGCAGATAGGGGTCTAATCTGATAGGTAGCAGTGACAGGGGGTGATTGATGGGTAATTAGTGGGTGTTTAGGGTAGAGAACAGATGTAAACACTGCACTTGGGAGGTGATCGGACGTCGGATCTGCTGGCGATCTATTGGTGTGGGTGGGTGATCAGATTGCCCGTAAGGGGCAGGTTAGGGGCTGATTGATGGGTGGCAGTGACCGGGGGTGATTGATGGGTGGCAGTGACAGGGGATGATTGATGGGTGATTGACAGGTGATTGACAGGTGATCAGTGGGTTATTACAGGGAAGAACAGATGTAAATATTGCACTGGCAAATTGATAAGGGGGGGGGGTCTGAGGGCAATCTGAGCGTTTAGGCGGGTGATTGGGTGCCCGCAAGGGGCAGATTAGGGTCTGATCTGATGGGTAACAGTGACAGGTGGTGATAGGGGGTGATTGATGGGTGATTGATGGGTAATTAGTGGGTGTTTAGGGTAGAGAACAGGTGTAAACACTGCACTTGGGAGGTGATCTGACGTCGGATCTGCGGGCGATCTATTGGTGTGGGTGGGTGATCAGATTGCCCGCAAGGGGCAGGTTAGGGGCTGATTGATAAGTGGCATTGACAGGGGGTGATTGATGGGTGATTGACAGGTGATTGATAGGTGATTGACAGGTGATTGACAGGTGATCAGGGGGATAGATGCATACAGTACACGGGGGGGGGGGGATCTAGGGAGAATATGAGGGGTGGGGGGGTGATCAGGAGGGAGCAGGGGGCAGTTTAGGGAATAAAAAAAATAGCGTTGACAGATAGTGACAGGGAGTGATTGATGGGTGATTAGGGGGGTGATTGGGTGCAAACAGTGGTCTGGGGGGTGGGCAGGGGGGGGTCTGAGGGGTGCTGTGGGCGATCAGGGGGCGGGGGGGGGGAAATCGGTGTGCTTGGGTGCAGACTAGGGTGGCTGCAGCCTGCCCTGGTGGTCCCTCGGACACTGGGACCACCAGGGCAGGAGGCAGCCTGTATAATACACTTTGTATACATTACAAAGTGTATTATACACTTTGTATGCGGCAATCCGGGTGCTAGTAACCCGCCGGCGCTTCCGAACGGCCAGCGGGTTACACCGCGAGGGGGGCGGAGCCAGTCGCCGGCGGCCGACCGCGTCATGAATGCCCGTACAAGGACCGCCGCCTCTGTGCATGCGGCGGTCCTTGCGGGATCCACTCTCCGGCCGCCCCTGTGCAGTGGGCGGTCGGGAAGTGGTTAAACAGCGCTTCAGAGTCCCGCGCATATGGCGCCCCACACTTCTACTTTTTTTTTTTTACATTCTTTTTATTGAATTTTAAAACACACAACAAAAAACAGACAAGGTCAGTTGACAGTGGAGACCAACATTATTATATAAAAGTGTTGCCATACTACATCATGAGGAGCAGATTCCACATATGTACAACTAAAGTCAGTATAAAACAACAGTATAGGTTAAATTCAACCAGGGTTGATCATGAAAAATGAGTCACATCAGGTAGAAAATAAATAGATATAAGAGCTTTGTGAGGACAGAAAAAAAAACAAAAACAAACTGTATATTACACTTAGAGGGGCAGAAGAGACCCTATTTACAGCTTACAATGAGTCCACTATGTTAAGATTCACGTTCAAATTAACAATGGTTGATTTTTTATTGTTTACCCAAACATCCCACACTTTGGAAAATTTAGAAGCAGATCCCCTTGCTAGCCAAGTTAGTCTGTATAAAGGTAGCGCTGAATTGATTAATTGTCAGGGATGGTCGTAATCAGCCCACTTCGCTACGCTGGAACTTCGCGTAGGTTTCCGCAACTACGCGTAGAAGAAATACGCTTTCGGGTTACCAACTTCGCTACGTCAGCTCCTATGATAGTTCGCATTCAACTACGCCATAATGCGAAGTCTTCGTAGCCATATGCGTAACTCCATGCTCCCATGCGGAATTATTTCCGCATGAACTCTACTACCGTTTGTGTGCGAAAGTTGTATATGTCATGCGGAGTAATGTCCGCGTGAAACTTGCCTGTAGTGCGCATGCGCATGCGTAGTTCTAAGCCTTATGCGTAAACACATGTGTAGGTCACACGCGTACGTCACTAACACACTCTTTTATTGGCTGATGCGTACAAACAGGAAGTTGTCCAAAGCAGGCACCGGCAAGTGCGTGGAGAGGAGAGAGTACGCATCACAGCACTGCAGACAGAGACAACATGCCGCCCAAGATTCCACCTAGGATGAAAATTATGCTAATTCAGGTAAGCAATCTATTAACCAATTCTCCGCATCACAGGGTACGCGTGTGGGTGCTTACTGCACAGCCGCATGCGTACGGGTATGGAGGGAGCCCCTGTGATGCGGACAATTGGCCGCGTCCACCGGAAGTGACGGGCCCGGTACCCTCCAGGAAACGGAGGATGGCGGCGTGGGAGCGATCCAGGCTTATGGGGCTGGAAGAAGCCCCAGGTATGTATAAATTTTTTTTTCTATTTTACAGAAGCATTCCTCTCTCGTTCCCTTTAATAGTAGAGAGTGAGACACATTTACTACAGTGACCAGATTTTTCTTGGTCGAACCTGGGACAGGAGGAGGTGGGGGGGAGGGTTTCTGGGGAGGGCTGGGGGTTAGGGTTGCGGCGCGCCGGAAAATGGGCCTGGGGGGGCGTGCGTAGTGCACCCTGCCGAAAAATGGGCGTGGTCATGACATTGTATGGGCGGAGCGTAACCGTAACTCCAAAGCAGCAAATATAGCCAACTATGACCAATAAATAATAAATGCAGCAACAGCTACCCCAGACACCAGAAAACAAACGCAAAATGGGCAACATTTCAGCAGAAAACAAACTTGGGCCACATTTCAGCAGAAAACAAACACAATTTAGGCCACATTTCAGCAGAAAACAAATGCAATTTGGGCCACATTTCAGCAGAAAAGAAACGCAATTTGGGCCACATTTCAGTAGAAAACAAACGCAATTTGGGCCACATTTCAGCAGAAAACCAACGCAATTTGGGCCACATTTCAGCAGAAAATAAACGCAATTTGGGCCACATTTCAGCAGAAAATAAACGCAATTTGGGCAACATTTCAGCAGAAAATAAACGCAATTTGGGCAACATTTCAGCAAAAAAAAAAAGGAATTTACTCACCTGACAAAAGTCTCCTCACCCAGCCTCTGGCGCGCATCTCCCCGGACGATCCTCCTCCAATCTCTGACAGGCAGAGCAGGGCTACAGGAGGATGGCGCCCGAAGCCCTGTACTGGAGACACAAATAGTCTCCAGTACAGAACTTCAGACGCCATCTTCCTGTAGCCCTTCTATGCCTGCCGGGCCCGGAAGAAAATGCAGGCTGAAGCAGGGCTGCGGGTTTTGAACTGGCACGGCGTCTATAGACGCCACGGCCAATTCATGGAATAGTATGCTGGTCAGAGTCCTGAGGGCGGGACGTCCCACGGCTAAAAGCGAGACATTTCCCGGGACCTCATGCAGCCTAGGACAGCAGACCCCGAAGGCGGGACGCGTCACGGGTAAAGCAGGACGTATGGTCAGCGTACATTCACACTGTTTTTTGCAGAGTGTTAGTGATATGATGCAATTATATTGTTGTAACTAGCTGACCTAAGCCCGTTTAAAAACCCTCCAAGCGCTCAACCGTCACGCACATGCGCTTGCACCTGCCCGCCGCGTGCGCACCCACCTGCCGTATGCACGTGCACCCTCTCTGCTGTCCTGCCTCCTTCCCTGTCCTGAATCCTGACCCAACGACTTTGTCGGTGCAGTGAATGCGCAGTAGCGCAAAAGCTCTGACACAGGGACAGGACGCAAGGACACTTATATTTTATACATAGAAATAGTACTGTTAAAGTACGGTGACCAGACGTCCCGCTTTAGCTGGGATGCGTCCCGGATTCGGGGTCCCAGGCTGTGCTAGGCCCTGGGAAACGTCCTGCTTTCAGCCGCAGGATGTCCCGACCTCGGGACACTGGTCACCATCCGAACTGGCCACGACGTCTAATAGACGCCGTGCCAGTTCATAGCCCACAGCCCCGCTCTAGCCTGCATAGTCTTCCGGCAGGCACAGCAGGGCTATGGGAAGATGGTGTCCGAAGCCCTGTACTGGAGACTATTTGTGTCTCCAGTACAGGGCTTCAGGCGCCATCTTCCCGTAGCCCTGCTATTTCATTCAGCGCGAGAGATTTGAGCAGGAGGATCATCGGGGTAGCTGCACAGCAGAAGCAGGCCGGGTGAGGGGACTTCTCCTGTCAGGTGAGTAAATTCTTTATTTTGCAGGTGAAATGCTGCCCACATTACAGAGAAGAATCTCTGGCGTGGAACGTAGTAGTAAGTCCGCGTTCCCTTTACACTGCCGCCGCTACTGCTGCTAATTAATGCCGGCGGAGGGATCGCTGATGGGGAAGGCCAAGGTGAGGGAGGGGGGGAGTGGCCCCTCCTCCCTGCCGCTGTGTGTGGGTATCGCTCCCCCTTCATGCGCTGCGTCCCCTCCTGGCTACACTGAGGGCACCCATACGTAGCTAAACTGGGGGCACCCATGCCTGGATATACTGAGGGCACCCATGCCTGGCTATACTGTGGGCACCTATACCTAGTTATACTGGAGGTAAACATGCCTAGCTATACTGGGGGTACCCATACCTGGCTATACTAGGAGCAAACATGCCTAGCTATAATGAAGGCACCTATACATAGCTATACTGGGGCCACCCATACCTAGCTTTACTGGCGGCACCCATGCCTAGCTATACTGAGGGCACCTATACCTGGCTATACTGGGGGCACCCATGCCTGGCTATACTCGTGGCAGCCAAGCCTGGCTAGTGGCTATACTGTGGGAACTCATGCCTGGCTGTACTGTGGGCTCCCATGCCTACCTTTCTTTTGCCTCGCTGTTACATCATTACGTTAGCTCCGCCCATACAATGTCATGGCTATGCGCGCCATAGTATCTGCCCGAAGTCATAGTTGTTTGGTTCCCACAATTTTTGAACACTGTCAATATAAATAATATTATAATCTTTTACATTATGCTGTAAGTAAGAAGATTCTTAATTAATTCATGAATAATACAGTGGTCATTAATACTGTAATATTTATTTTTCAGGAATTCACCAGAGACCGATATGACCTCTCCAACCCTGCGGCCAAGAAAGCCACAGTCAGGAGGGTGCAGGAGATCCTGCGAACAGAATATAGGCGGGTCATGACCCCCAAACAGGTCCAGGTCCTTTGGAGCGACCTTAAAAGGAGGGACCAGGATCTGGTGAAGCGGGTGGGGGAAGAATTAAGATGTAAGTCAGAAAACTATTAATTTATGTATGTCTATCTTGGGTTTTATATGCTGTATGTATTTAGCCCCCCAAAAATTCCATGGGCTATAAATACTATAGAGTTGTACAGTATGTACAGTTTAAGTATATATATGTAAGGTATTCACAGTGCATCACTTTTCCCACATTTTTTTCTTTTTATGGGCTTATTCCAAAATGGCTTTAAAATTTATTTTTTCATGCTCCTGTGTAGGCATTGTGATGATATTTGTGCAATTATTTAAAAAAAAAATGGGCCCCTAGGCTTAAAATTGGATTTTGATAACCACTGTTGATCACCTATATTTTTTTTGGGGGGGTTGGGAATACTTTGATAGGTGTTGTCGTCCATCTGGACCCTAGATCCTCTCCAGGCCCTAGGCAAGTGCCTTGGTTTGCCTTGTGGATGATCCGGCTCTGGTGCACAGCCATTTTTTTAAGATCTCTCCAGAGCTGTTCAATCGTATTGAAGCCTACGCTCTAGCTGGGTCACTCAAGGACATACATAGAAGCCACTCCACATTGATATCTTGGCTGTGTGCTCAGGGTTGTACTCCTACAAGATGAACCATTGCCCCAGTCTGTGTTCCAAGTGCTCTCTTTAAAGCCTATCCTATCCTATTCTTTCATGTCTAATAAATAAATAAAAGGTATAAGAATATGATTTTTTAAGGTCCTTATCAAAATTAACTTGAAAATACAAATAAAAGTAATTGTAGTTCAAACAAGAAAGTTATTACTTTTTATCCATTTTATCATATATTTTGATCACATTTTATTATTCATTACTCCTTACTACAACAGCAAGTGGTACCCGGGGAACATCTGCACCCAGGCCTTCTTCCTCCAGAGCATCCTCACCTGGCCCCAGCCATCATAGCCAGAGGGCTTGCATCTGCCTGTGTATGTGACTTTCTCCATCTGCACACGATTCTCAAATTGCATCTGCCTGATTCCCAAATTGCATCTGCCTGTGTATGTGACTTTCTCCATCTGCACACGATTCTCAAATTGCATCTGCCTGTGTATGTGACTTTCTCCATCTACACACGATTCTCAAATTGCATCGGCCTGTGTATGTGACTTAATTATTTTTTCAGATCTGCCCTTACTCTAATATCTAAATTGCTTGCATTTACCTGTACCCCCCCCCCTCCCCCCAGCTATTGTTATCTTACTGTCTGCATGATTCACACCTCTTCATCCACCCAGCTCTAAGTATTCGCATAGTCCACCCCAGGCACGTGCAGAGGGGGGTGCTCTGGGTGCCCAGCCACCCATCCTTTTTAAATCTTCAAAAAAAGGCCCCTCTCGAAGTGAAAAATAAGCCCAGCCCTGACCACGATAAGCCCCACCCACCCGTGGGAAGCTCTGCCCCCACCTGGGGCACTTTCAAGTTAGGAGGCCCAGACACGAATCCTAGTGTGGCATACTGACCTCTCCCTCCACCTAGGACCCATACTGACCTCTACCTCCCACAGCACCCACAGTGACCTTTCCCTCCACCTAGTACCCACAGTGACCACTCTCTCCCCTAGCACCCACAGTGACTTCTCCCTCCACCTAGGACCCATACTGACCTCTCCCTCCCCAGTACCCACAGTGACATCTCCCTTCACCTAGCACCCACAGTGACCTCTCCCCTCCACCTAGCACCCACATTGACCTCTCCCTTGCCCAGCACCCACAGTGACCTTAACCCCCATTTAGCACCCACAGTGACCTCTCCCTCCACCTAGCACCCACAGTGACCTCTCCCTACTCCAGCACCCACAGTGACCTCTCCCTCCCCCAGCACCCACAGTGATATTTACCTCCCCCAGTGGCTAACCTCCTGTCCCCTGCAATACCCACGGGGACCTTCCATCCCAAAGGCAGCACCTACAGTGATCTCTACCATTGCCAGTGCCCACAGTGGCCTCTCCCAACACCCAGAATCCACTCCCTCCTCCAGTAACCACACTGACCTCTCCCAGCACCCACAGTGACCTCCCCTTCCTCCAGCATCTATACTGATCTCTTCCTTCTACAGCACTAGCAGTGACCTACCCTTCCTCCAGCACCCACACTGACCACTACCTCCTCCAGCAACCACACTGACCGCAACCTCCCTTAGCAGCAACTATGCCATTCACAGCAGCACCCACAGTGACCTCCCCTTCCCCAGCACCCACAATAACCTCTACCCCCCCCCCCCAAGACCCACAGTGACCTCCCCCAAAGGACCCACAGTGACCTCCCTTTCCTCACATACCCATACTGACCTCTACCTTCCACAGCACCTTCAGTTACCCCCCCCCCCCCCCCCCTCAGCACCCACAGTACCTCCCTCAGCAACCACACTGACCTCTATCTCCCATAGCAGCAACTATGCCATTCATAGCAGTACCAACAGTGATCTCCCACCCCCTGCACCCACAGCAATCCCACCAATATTCAACCCCCACATTACACTCAACCAGTAACCCCCACTATAAGCACCCTGCACCCAAGACTCACATCCGGCCTCCATATGACACTTAGTACTTGCATCAAACAGCCACTTGACATCCAGTACCTGCACCCCTTCGCCCTATAGCTGGCACCCAGTACTCACAACCACATGGCACAGTTCTTGCACCCAGCCCTGACATGGCACCTACTACTTACACCTGCACACAGCCTTCACATAGCACCCACTATCTGCACACACATAACTAGTACTAGCACCCAAAGTACCTGCACTCAGAACCCACATAACACAGAATGCCCACCCATAGCTAGCACCCAGTGCAGGCAAGTATTCACACCTATGTGATACCCAGTACCTGCACCCAACATCCACATGCTTCATCTGCAGTAGTTCCAGTTGCACTAAGCCTACACTTGGTGCCCAGCACAAACACCAAGCACTCAGATATGACATCCAGTACTTGCACCCAGAACTCACAAGGGACTGAGTACCTGCAATCAACGCCTACACAATGCTTGATACACACGCATACACTACAGCCAGAATCCACATGACACCCTGTGCCAGCACCCAGAACCCACATGGCACCCAGCATCTGCCTTTAGCACCCACATGACAACAAATACCCCACTAGCCAGCACCCATCACCCATATGTCCCCATGTACTCACTCCCAGTACCTACTTGGCACTCAGTATTTGCACCCAAGACCCAGATACCCCCATAATCAACACCCACATGGCACAGTACTCATACGGCGCCAAGTTTTAAAGCCATTCTATGCACCTAGTACCAGTCCATGGCCAGCACCCAAATAGCACCCAGTACCCATCCTTGGTCTGAACCCATATGAGACTCAGTACTCTCCCATGCCACACATCCAGACCACACATGGCACTCCTTACTCACTCATGTGCAACACCCACTATTGTTTATTATTAATATTTAGTATTTATATAGCCCCGACATCTTCCCTAGCGCTGTACAGAGTATATTGTCTTGTCACTAACTGTCCCTCAGAGGGGCTCACAATCTAATCCCTATCATAGTCATATGTCTAGTGTAGTGTAGTGTAGTGTATGTATTGTAGTCTAGGGCCAATTTTTTGGGAAGCCAATTAACCTATCTGTATGTTTTTGGGGGTGTGGGAGGAAACCGGAGTGCCCGGAGGAAACCCACGTAGACACGGGGAGATAATACAAACTCCTTGCAGATGTTGACCTGGCTGGGATTCGAACCAGGGACCCAGTGCTTGCAAGGCAAGAGCGCTAACCACTACGCCACCGTGCTACTCATTCAGCACCCAATACTGCATAGCACCCACTGCAAATAAACACCCAATACAAACTGGACCTTGGTACCCACAGCAGCTTGACACACTTGACACAGACTTTGGCATCTCGGCACCCACTGCCACTTAGCACAATGTGAACCTTTGCATCTTACCATCTACTGCATCTGGGCACCCACTGCACCTTGGCACTTACTGCAGTTTTGCATCTACTAATGCTTAGCAACCACTGTTATTGGTAACCACTTCTTCTTTGCCTGAAAAGAAGCTTGGGTGCTAATCAAGAGGGACAGAGGTCCCAGTAATGAAAGGTGAGTCTGTGCCTCCACTGTGGGCTCCACTATGCCCACTCTAACCCACTCTAACAGTGGGCACCTATCACTGCTGATTTGAGGGTGGTGGCACCAAAAGAGTTGGTTGGAAGGAGACACAAAGTCTACCTGATACTGCTATAAAGGTGTGTGTGTATGTGTGTGTGTGTGTGTGTGTGGGGGGGGGGGGGCATCCAGTACATGACATCCAGATCTTACATGGCACTAAGTACTTGCAATCAACACCCACGTGACACTCGATACCCAACCATAGCCGGAACCCACATGACACTCAGTACTTACACCCAGAACCCACATGGCATTTAGCACCCACATGACAACCAATACCCCCCTAGCCAGAAATGAGGAGGGGGGGGCATGTGGGGGAAGGTGTTGCCAGGCCCCTTTTTTAAATTTGAGCACCCCCCACTTAAGGATGGCCCTGGTCCACCCCCATGCTGGTCAACTTCCTTTCCAGCTCACAGCTGATTGTAGTGGAGGCTAATGGTCTCTAGACCAACCTTATTCAAACACTAGGGCTGTGTGGATGTTCATAAGGATGCTGTGTAATCGGCTTTGACGATTGTCGGCTCGCATTTTAAGGATCGCTTTAAGGATCTTACTAATTGAATTTACCAGAATTCACCAGCAATACAGCAGCATTAAGCAGTCACTAAGGTATTTGCATTATTTACAACTTTAAACACTGCCAAACATCTCGGCCTGCACAAACCATCTCTCCCTACTATCAAGCTCCATGACTCCTCCACCTTTCTGCACACCTCTTCCTCCCCTTCCTCCACTATCTACATATCACAATATGCTCTTCCTCCACCTGCTCCTTCACCACCTAGTCCTCACTAAGGTCACCTTATGTAACTCTAGCCTCCCATTTTGCCCTCCAACCCCACGCAACTCCCATACCACTCCATCACTGACTCCATGCACACCCCACTCTAAACATGTCTCCACCCCCCTCACAGTTCCTTCCCGCACCCACTCTCACTCCCCCTCCTCCCTCATTCCCATCCAGACCTCTCACAAGCACACCACCCCTCTCTCCTGCGCCCTCTGGAATGCTAGATCAGTCCGTAATAAACTCACTGAAATCCATGACCTTTTCCTCTCCAGCTCCCTCACCCTCCTTGCCCTCACAGAGACATGGCTCACCCCCTCTGACTCTGCTGCAGCAGCGGCCCTCTCCTATGGGGGGCTTCACCTCAGTCACACCCCCAGATCAGAAAACAGGTCTGGGGGAGGGGTGGGTCTGCTCCTCTCCTTGTCCTGCACTTTCCGTGTCCTCACGCCACCCCCTTCCTTAAACTTTACATCCTTTGAGACACATGTTATCCACCTCTACCATCCCCTTCCAGCAGTCATCGCAGTCCTTTACCGCCCCCCCATCCACCTCCATTAAACAATTCCTGGACAACCTGGCCTCTTGGCTCACACACATCCTCTCCTCTGACCTCCCCACAATCATACTTGGGGACTTCAACATCCCCATGGACAGTCCTTACTCCCCTGAAGCCTCTCAACTGCTCTCCCTCACTACTTCCCTTGGCCTCTCCCAACACACCAATTCCCCCACCCACCGCGCTGGCCACACTCTCGACCTGATTCTCTCAAAATCTGCCACCCTCCCCAACCTGGACATCACACCCTTCCCCCTCTCTGATTATCACCTTCTCACTTTCTCCATCTCCCCATCATGCACCCCCAACCCTCCACCACCCTCAGGTTGTTGGCAGAGAGATTTGCATAACCTAGACCCAACTGCACTAGCCAACTCCCTCCACTCCCTCACATCCACCCTCCCAAACGTTACCTGCCCAAACCAAGCCGTGGCCAAATACAACCAGGCCCTTTCAGCAGCCCTAGACATTGCTGCACCCCCCACATTCCGCCCCAGCCGTCCCATCAACCCCCAGCCCTGGCACAATGCACACACTCGCAACCTCCAAAAACAGACACGCACCTATGAACGCAAATGGAGGAAATCCCGCTGCAACTCCGACTTCTTGGCGTACAAGGCCAACTTGCAGCTGTTCTATACCGCATTAACTGATGCTAAACAAAAATACTTTGCTGCCTTGATCGGATCCCAAACCTCCAACCCTCAGCGCCTCCTCGCCACCTTCAACTCCCTCCTTAACCCCACCACTCCTCCCCCCACCTCCGCCCTCTCAGCCACTGATCTGTCCACCCACTTTACCGACAAAATAGCCAGCATCCGACGGGAAATCTCATGCCTCCACTCCAACACCTCTTCCTCCCCCACCAATACCTATTCCCCACCCCACCCACCACTCACTGCCTTTACTCCTATCACAGAGGATGAAGTCAGCCATCTCCTAGCCACTTCTCCTGCCACCCCCAGCCCCCTAGACCCTGTGCCATCCAAATGCCTCCGTCCTCACTTCCCTGTTCTGGCTCCTGTCCTCACCACTCTGTTTAACCTCTCCCTATCCACGGGTACCTTCCCCTCTGACTTCAAACAGGCCACTGTACTTCCCCTACTTAAAAAACCCTCACTAGACCCCTCACTTCCATCCAGCTACCGCACCATCTCCTTACTCCCTTTTGCAACTAAACTCCTGGAGCGTTTAGTCCACCAACGCATGACCCATTACCTTGACTCCATCTCCCTGTTTGACCCCCTACAATCAGGATTTCGGCCAGGCCACTCCACCGAGACTGCCCTCACTAAGGTCGTCACTGACCTCACGCTTGCCAAGGCCGAAGGAAAATACACTATCCTTCTCCTCCTAGACCTCTCATCAGCATTCGACACTGTTGATCACTCCCTGCTACTCCAGTCCCTGCAATCTGTGGGTATCCAAGACCGTGCCCTAGCATGGTTTTCCTCCTACCTCTCAAATCGCTCCTTCAAGACCTCCTTCAATGGTTCCTCCTCAACCTCCTTCCCACTTTCAGTTGGGGTCCCCCAAGGCTCTGTTCTTGGTCCCCTGCTGTTCTCCATTTACACCGCCTCCATCGGAAAACTCATCTCCTCTCTGGGTTTCAACTATCACCTATATGCAGATGACACCCAGATTTACCTCCATACCACTGACCTCTCCACCACCACCATGGAGAAGGTATCCTCTGGTCTCTCAGCTATTTCATCGTGAATGTCTGCCAGGTTCCTAAAATTAAACCCGGATAAGACTGAACTCCTAATCTTCCCGCCCCGTGCTGCTTCACCCCCCACTGACCTCTATGTCACTGTCAATGGCACAATCATTCATCCAACCACACAAGCCCGCTGCCTGGGTGTCACCCTGGACTCGGCCCTCTCCTTCACCTCCCACATCCAAACCGTAGCTAGAGCCTGCTATTTCCACTTACGCAACATCTCTAAGATTCGGCCTTTCCTGACCCCAGACACTACCAAACTCCTTGTCCATGCCCTCATCCTCTCCCGCCTGGACTACTGCAACTCCCTCTTGTCAGGCCTTCCTCAAAACCGCATCGCCCCCCTAAAATCCATCATGAACACAGCAGCCAGACTCATCTACTCCTCCCACCGCTCTGTCTCCACGACTCCCCTACGCAAATCCCTTCATTGGCTTCCAATTCACTTCAGAATCAGCTTCAAGATCCTATGTTTGGCATACAAATCCATACACAAGTCCTGCCCAACCTACATCTCTGACCTGTTCAGCAGATATACACCTGGCCGCCCACTTCGCTCCTCCAACGACCTCCTCTTAACCACCCCACGCATCTCGCACTCCCATGCCAGACTTCAGGACTTCACTAGAGCTACCCCTATCCTGTGGAACTCTCTCCCACTGCCCATCAGGCTCGCTCCCACCTTCAACACCTTCAAAAAAGCACTCAAAACTCACTTCTTCAAGGAGGCCTACATCAACTCAACACTACGTTAATCCTTTCTGCCAATAACTTCTTGATGCACCCCCTCCTTTTGTGTCACCAGCCCCTCCCTCTAGATTGTACGCCTTTGGCAGGGCCCTCTCCCCTTGTGTATCATACTTGACTGTGTGCACTTTACCCAGAATTTGGAACTGGTAATTTTTTACCACTACCGTTCCAGTTTATGATCTGGCATTGTACTATTATCTGCATTGTGTTGTGTATCTTATTGCTATTACCTGTATTGTTGTATCTATGGTCTGTTACCTGTATTGTTCTGTCACCCCTGTTATCATTGTCTGTAATCCTATTTATTGTACAGCGCTGCGTAATATGTTGGCGCTATATAAATCTAATAAATAATAATAATAATAGGGCTTATCAGAGGAGAGACAGGACACCGCTTTATGGTAAAATTCTCTTACTGTATGATTAACATTGCATACTATGGAAAAGCAAGTAAATGCTATGTTATATGTATTACATTACAGGTTCTTATTTTTAGGGATGATCAATGAGATTGGAATATGTACTAGTTGATGGATTGCTGGGTTAACCTATTTTACCCATTTTTTTCTACAGTTCCTCTATCGACATATATGAGGCTGAGGGGCCAGGTGAGGCGGATGAATGAAGAGGGCCGGAAGACGAAGAGGAGGCATGGGCGGGAAATCCGCATCCTAAAAAAACAGATGCTGGAGATGCGGCAGCATATGGCGAATGTGGAGGAGGAGGTCCGCCAGTTGAAGGGGACAGGGGGTAGGGTGGACTGAGGTTTTTTTTTTTTTTATTTATTTATTTTAATTTTTGTTGAACATTTTTGCTGTTGGCAGGTGATGTAGCTGCTGCATGTTTTTTTCAGTTGGAAACAGCTGTACACAGCTATTTCCCATAATGCAGCAAGGTTCACAGACAGGAAACTGTCAAAAGTACATACTTCTCTTGTGGGAGGGGTTTCACCACAATATCAGTCATACAGCGCCCCCTGATGGTCTGTTTGTGAAAAGGAATAGATTTCTCATGTAAAAGGGGGTATCAGATACTGATTGGGATACAGTTCAATTCTTGGTCGGAGTTTCTCTTTAAAGAGACTCTGTAACAAAATGTTCAGCCCTAGTTCTTTTATCCTATAAGTTCCTATACCTGTTCTAATGTGCTCTGTCTTACTGCAGCCTTTCCTAGTTGCACAGTGGCTGTTTTATCTCTGTTATATGATCTAATCATCTTTCCTATGTCGGCTTTGTCGGGCTCAGGCACTCAGGCTGGAATGTGCAGGGCTGCTTATGATTGGATAGAAGCTATACACACCCTCTCCATGCCCCCTGCAGGCTCTGTATGAGTCACACACTGAGCTCCTCTGAGCCTATCACAAGCTTTTAGCAGCCATGTCTTTTGTTTGTAAGCACTGCCTAAAACTGGCAATTATTAGCCAGAATTGCAGCAGGGAGTGGCAGAAACAGCACAGAGGGGCCCAGGCAGGGGCGCCTGTTGCCATAGGCAATATAGGCAGTCGCTTGGGGCGGAGTCTAATCACAAGGCGCAGCTGCGGCCGCCTGCAGCTACTACATTTTATTTCTGTCCTCGTCCTCCTGTCAGCAGCGGCAGCCAGCATCCATGTGATGATACACGTGAGTGCAGCGTGCTACTGCACTCACGTCTCTCCCCTTCGCCCCCTGGAGCTGGCCGGCCAATAGACAGAGAGGAAGGCTCTGCTCCACGCCTCTCCTCCTCTAACCAGCCATAGACGCAGTGTTTACTGTGTGTAGCCACGCCCCTAACTCCGCCCACCACCAGTCATGCCTGGAGTTACTGTAGATGCCAGGCTGCTGACCTCTGGCCCCTTACTTCAGAAGATGGCCAGTCTGTGCCCCCCTGCATCCCCCCTGGTGGACAGCAGAGCAGGAGAGAAGAGAGAGCCAGCCAGCTTCAGCCAGAGGGACAAGAAGGTCAGAAGCACCAGCGCAGCAGTGTTATCTGACAGGACGGACAGAGCTGTGTGAGGCAGCCTCCCCCTCTCCCCCTGACGACAGGAGCAGAGACACAGACACAGACACATTGAAGAAGGTAATAGCTGCTGTAAAGTTCGTGTGTCTGGCTGGCTGCTCTGTGTGATTTCCGTGCTGGAATCTGTTCCCATATACTCCATCTCCCTCCCCCTCTCTCCCTCCCTCCTCTTGTATTCCCCAAGTGCTTCAACATGCCCCTTTCAAACAGGTCCACCTGTGGTGAGACACATCTGTCTCTCACTCATTAACATCTCCACCATTTTCCAACATCTCTCCCTCCTATCTACTTATTTTATTTCCCACTCTCCCTTTCCTGTACCCAGGGGTGCCTGTGAAACGCTGCCCACATTGCGATTAATTTCTGGTGAAACGCTGCACTCATTACGATTATTTTCTGGTGAAAAATTGCCACATGACGATTATTTTCTGGAGAAACATTGGCGCATTATGATTATTTTCTGGTGCTAGATTGATGCATTACGATTATTTTCTGGTGATACATTGCTGCATTACGATTATTTTCTGGTGATAGATTGCTGCATTACGGTTATTTTCTGGCAATAGATTGCTGCATTACGATTATTTTCTGGTGAAAGATTGCTGTATTACGATTATTTTTTTGGTGAAAGATTGCTGCATTACGATTATTTGCTGCATTACGATTATTTTATGGTAAAACATTGCCACATTACGATAATTTTAACGCAGCTTGTAACGCAACATGAAGATTGGCGTGGCTAGGATATGATGAACTGTATCTATCTGTATTTCTGTTTCCTGAATAAATAACGTGAATATTGAAGAAGCCTGAGGAAGTCTATCTCCTGCTTGCTGTGATGAATTGCTGGTGTCGGAAAAAGGTGATTAGAACAGTTTATAACAATTACGATAATTTTATGGAGAAACATTGGCGCATTACGATTATTTTCTGGTGAAACATTGGCGCATTACGATTATTTTCTGGTGAAACATTGGCGCATTACGATTATTTTCTGGTGAAACATTGGCGCATTACGATTATTTTCTGGTGCTAGATTGATGCATTACGATTATTTTCTGGTGATAGATTGCTGCATTACAATTATTTTCTGGTGATAGATTGCTGCATTACGATTATTTTCTGGTGAAAGATTGCTGTATTACCTGTATTACCATTATTTTTTTGGGTGAAAGATTGCTGCATTACGATTATTTGCAGCGTTACGATTATTTTATGGGGAAACATTGCTGCATTACGATTATTTTATGGTGATAAATTGCTGCATTACGATTATTTTCTGGTGAAAGATTGCTGTATTACCATTATTTTTTTGGGTGAAAGATTGCTGCATTACGATTATTTGCTGCGTTACGATTATTTTATGGGGAAACATTGCTGCATTACGATTATTTTATGGTGATAAATTGCTGCATTACGATTATTTGCTGCGTTACGATTATTTTATGGTAAAACAACGCTGCATTATGATTATTTTATGGTAAAACATTGCTGCATTACGATTATTTTATGGTAAAACATTGCTGCATTACGATTATTTTCATTGGGGGGGGCGCCGCAGGTTTTCTCGCCTGGAGTGACATAATGGCTAGAGGCGCCCCTGGGCCCAGGAGAGCATAATGAATAGAATGGTATGTTTTTACTGTACAATTTTTAGAGTACAGATTCTCTTTAAGAACAAAAAAAGAAAAGAAAAACTTTTCACAAAAAATAAATGTTTTTCTTAAAAAAAGATAAGTTTCTTCTCTTTTGTTGTACTATCTCTGACACGGACACATTGTGTTTGACTAAATAATCGCAAAAGAAATACAATGACATTGTTAGTACAATGCATTTCTGAAACATATTTTTATGCAGAATACTTAGTTGTGTGTGTCACATCACATTGCTTGTGATGCAATCCCAAAATTTTTTAGATCTTCAATGTCCAACACAAAGCACCAGTGTGAAAAATGTACAGTGTGAAGAGTATATGTAGCAATTATTCATTGCTTTTTAGTTTTCTTTTACAGCGCATGCGCCGGCTCAGTCTCCTCTATTTTCTTCCTCCTTTCTTCTGCATGGGCCGCGTCATAGTGCACCGAACTATGATGTGCTGCAGAGAGTCGGAAATAATTAGAGGAGACAGAGCCTGTGCATGTGCTGTAAGGACCCGCAGACATCATTTTTCAAGTTACAGCTCTACTTTCTGTAGGAGCCATGGTTTCAACCAGGGATGCTCGGATAGTGCTTTTTAAAATCCGATTTGATCCGGATACCTAGATATTATCATTATCCATGGATATCCGACCTATTCGGATATCTGGATAGAAAAACTGGAAGTGCCCTTTAAATAGCTTTAAAAGGTGTGTATAGGATAAATGAGGCATGTATCATCATTATTTGCAAAGGGGAACACTAATTGATGATGTGGGGACTTCAAAACCCCCCCCCCCCAAAAAAAAATGGCTGTCAATTAACATTAGGCCTAGGTTCCAGACAGCGGTCGTGCAGCCCACATTGGCCTCAATTCACTAAGCTTTATCAAACACTTTATCAAACATTTGATAATTTACCTCATGGGTAAAATCTAATTTTGAATTCACAAAGGTGTTCTAGATATATTGAACGTTTTATCAATAAAGTATTCGATAAATATATAACACCTTATTGAATTCAAAATTAGATTTTACCCATGAGGTAAATTATCAAACGTTTGATAAAGTGTTTGATAAAGCTTAGTGAATTGAGGCCAATATTGTGTTCAAAGTCCAACCGCACAACTGGGACATGACAGTTTTCAGCCAAGACACCTACAAAAAATAATGCAGCAATTGTGTTTTGGGTTAAATATAGGTGGTATCAGTGGCCTGTGGCACCCTGGCCTGGCGGTGGGAGCTGCACAGGCAGCAGGAGCAGGACAATGCAGCAGCAGGTATAACGTGTGCCAGGAGCATGCCGGACGTTACACGTGGCACTTGCCATGTGGCACTTGCCAAGTGCCGTTTGTCACGTGGCACTTGCCAAGTGTCACTTAGCACGTGTCACGTGGCCCTTTCCAAGGGTCACGTGGCTCTTGGCTCATGTCATTTGGCACATGTCACGTGGCATTTGGCACTTGGCATGTGGCACTTGCCAAGTCTCACTTGGCACGTGTCATTTGGCACTTGGCACATGTCACGTGGCACTTGCCAAGTGTCACTTTGCACATGCCACGTGGCACTTGCCAAGTCTCACATGGCACTTGGCACGTGGCACTTGCCAAGTTTCACGTGGCACTTGCCAAGTGCCACATGACATGTGCCAAGTGCCACATGACCTGTGCCAAGTGCCACGTGACACTTGGCAAGTGACGAGTGGCACGTGGCAAGTGCCGAGTGACAGTCAGACAGCAGAGGAGAAGACACTAGTGCACACTAACACATTAATTAATTAACAATAGTGTAGTGATAGTGAAGGGGTTAATCAGTGAGCTTATCACTGTGTACAGCCCTTGGCCCAGCAGCAGCACTGCAGCTGTGCAGCACACACTCTAGCTGGCACACTATCATACATAAATCAAGCTAATTAACGATCACTATAGAGTAGTGAAGGGGTTAATCAATTAACAGCTTTAGGTTTATAATTGTGTACAGGCAGCCCTTGCTAGGCCACCAACACTGGAGCATGTCTCTCAGGAAGCATTCAGCAAGCCAGGACGATCTGTCTCATCATGGCAGCACTTCTTATTATAGAAGGGGGGCTGGCCAGTGTTCCTTTCTGTGATTGGGTGCCAGGGCTTAGGCTGGGAGGACTCTGATTGGCTCAATGAGGTTAGGTGGGGCTGGCCAGGGTTCCCCTCTGTGATCGGTTGCTAGGGCTTCTGCTGGGAGCCCTCTGATTGGCTCCAGGATGTCATCACCTTAGTTACAGTATTTCGGATCTGGATATCCGCGGATATCCGGGTCATGCGTCAAACTATCCGCAGATATCTATCCGGATTTGGGCACAACTATCCGGAATACGGATCTGGCCAGATCGCGTAAAAATGGTAGATTATCCGGGTTACCCGGGTATCCGGAATCTGGATGAGCATCCCTGGTTTCAATAGCATTGAGAGCGGGCATACCGGGATGGAGAGGGGCTTTCCGACGTCCTCTGTGCACGGCAGCAGGTGTATCACTTGACTCTAAGCAGGTCAGGTAACACGCCGGCTTCCATGCAAGGAGGATGGCAGAAAGCTGCTAGGAGTTTCAGGAGGGCTGCTAGATGTCGCTGGAGGTTCAGTGAGAATTTTGGAGCAGGTTTGTGTTTTTTCTACCGGTGGTTCAAGCAACTGACAACGAGCTTTGAATACGGTATAAAGTGATCCCTGCTGGTGGTGGATATTGGGGACTTAACTGATGTATATATATATATATATATATATATATATATATATATATATGTATATATATATATATGTATATATATATATATATATATATATATATATATATATATATATATATATATATATATATATATATACACAGGATTTTCTCAAAAAATTAGCATATTGTGATAAAGTTCATTATTTTCTGTAATGTACTGATAAACATTAGACTTTCATATATTTTAGATTCAAATACACACAACTGAAGTAGTTCAAGCCTTTTATTGTTTTAATATTGATGATTTTGGCATACAGCTCATGAAAACCCAGATTTCCTATCTCAAAAAATTAGCATATTTCATCCGACCAATAAAAGAAAAGTGTTTTTAAAACAAAAAAAGTCAACCTTCAAATAACTATGTTCAGTTATGCACTCAATACTTGGTCGGGAATCCTTTTCAGAATCAGAATCAGAATTTATTTCGCCAAGTACAACGGTGGGTTGTACCCGGAATTGGTTTTGGCACATACAGGGTCATTGATGAAAAGAAAAAACAAGAAAATAGCATACGGTTGAGCACGGTACATGAGTAGACATGGGACAAGCATACATAGGACAACATTAACAGCTTGTGCGTAAAATGAAGCAGAGCATCGTAAACAGTCAAGCATGGTACATACGTATAAACTATAAAAGAAGAACAAAAATAAAAAACAAAAACAAGGGCATTACAGCATACACGTACAGTTAACGTAATACAAACATAGCAATTACATACACTGATAGCAGGAACAGAAAAGAGTGGGACAGGAGGAGCAGCCTGAGAGCTGATATGAGCGCTGCCATTTTCGGCACTGGACGCTACACAGCGACACGCTCCCATCAAGACAGGTGCAACCGATTGTCCACGGAAAGTAGAGAGAAAGCAGAAAGCAGAAGCAGCGGGGCATCATGATGCAGGCGGACAGCAGAGTTCACTCGAACCAGGAGTAGCGCTTCTAATTACAAGTCCGCACGGCTGGGTACTGAGGGCGCAGACACAGTGGGGGCCCTGTGGTGCCCGGGGGGCACTCATGCTGGGCAGCAGTGGTGGATGTGGGGCCTGGGGCCGCCCCGGCTGGGCGGCAGGGTGGACATGAGGCTGGGGGGCACCTCGGCTGGGCAGCAATTGGTGGACATAGGGCCGGGGGCACCCTGGCTGGGCAGAAGTGGTGGACAGGCCAGGGGCAGCGTACCTCGTCTGTGGCTGCGATGGGGCAGCAGCAGGCCCTCCATTTCCGCATGGCAGCGTGGCCATTTCCATGGTGACTGGATTAGGCCTGCGATTTGGCCTCCTCTGCACATTCCCACGTTCCCATGCTGGCATCCTGGTCTCAACCTGTGGTGGAGGGGGTCCGGCAGCACAGACTGCGAGTCACCCGCCTGGTGATGGGGAGGTCTCTGGCGGCGTTCCTGGACAGCTGGTGGTGGCGGAGCAGAGTCCACGTGGCAGCCCCAGGCAGACATTGAGAGCAGCTGAGTGCGGTGTGGAGTGTGGAGCCGCCGCTGCCCCTCTGTGTGGTCCCGGCAGGAGAGGCAGAGCCCACATGGCAGCCCCAGGCATTGAGAGCAGCCGAGTGCGGTGTGGAGTGTGGAGTCCCACGTGCTCCGTCCTGGCGTCCTGGATGATGAGCTGCGCAGGTGGTGACGCCGATGATCTGGAGGCAGCAGCGGCGGCAGATCAGAGGAGCTCCGTGCTGCCTCTCCAAGCCGGCGCGCAGCCCCGAACGGCTGATCCTAACGTCGTCTCCCAGCACCGGCAGCGCGATTTCCCCCCTCCACAGCCCGCTGGAATGCGTAGGCCGGGCCGCTAGTGTCAGCGCGCATCCCTCCTCACAGGCCCCAGCGGATGGTCCGCGTGCTTGCGAGCCAGTGTGCTCCCCTGTGGTCGGTCCCTTGCGGCAGAGCAGCCCGAGCAGCCTGCCGTGCTATCCTGTGACCCCTGCATCTCACCCAGGCAGATGGAGGTTGCTGGTGAGAGCGGCAGGGAGGAATCAGAATAAACTGCTTCAATGCGGCGTGGCATGGAGGCAATAAGCCTGTGGCACTGCTCAGGTGTTATGGAGGCCCAGGATGCTTCGATAGCGGCCTTAAGCTCATCCAGAGTGTTGGATCTTGCGTCTCTCAACATTCTCTTCACAATATCCCACAGATTCTCTATGGGGTTCAGGTCAGGAGAGTTGGCAGGCCAATTGAGCACAGTAATACCATGGTCAGTAAGCCATTTACCAGTGGTTTTGGCACTGTGAGCAGGTGCCAGGTCGTGCTGAAAAATGAAATCTTCATCTCCATAAAGCTTTTCAGCAGATGGAAGCATGAACCCACTTTTGAACCAGAAACAGCGGCAGAAACGCCTGACCTGGGCTACAGAGAAGCAGCTCTGAACTGTTGCTCAGTGGTCCAAAGTACTTTTTTGGATGAAAGCAACTTTTACATGTCATTTGGACATCAAGGTGCCAGAGTCTGGAGGAAGACTGGGGAGAGGGAAATGCCAAAATGCCTGAAGTCCAGTGTCAAGTACTCACAGTCAGTGATGGTCTGGGGTGCCATGTCAGCTGCTGGTGTTGGTCCACTGTGTTTTATCAAGGGCAGGGTAATGCAGCTAGCTATCAGAAGATTTTGGAGCACTTCATGCTTCCATCTGCTGAAAAGCTTTATGGAGATGAAGATTTCATTTTTCAGTATGACCTGGCACCTGCTCACAGTGCCAAAACCACTGGTAGATGAGCTTAAGGCCGCTATCGAAACATCGTGGGCCTCCATAACACCTGAGCAGTGCCACAGGCTGATTGCCTCCATGCCACGCCGCATTGAAGCAGTCATTTCTGCAAAAGGATTCCCGACCAAGTATTGAGTGCATAACTGGACATAATTATTTGAAGGTTGACTTTTTTTGTTTTAAAAACACTTTTCTTTTATTGGTCGGATGAAATATGCTAATTTTTTGAGATAGGAAATTTGGGTTTTCACGAGCTGTATGCCCAAAACATCAATATTAAAACAATAAAAGGCTTGAACTACTTCAGTTGTGTGTATTTGAATCTAACATATATGAAAGTCTTATGTTTATCAGTACATTACAGAAAATAATGAACTTTATCACAATATGCTAATTTTTTGAGAAGATCATATATATATATATATATATATATATATATATATATATATATATATATATATATATATATATTGTCTTTCCCCGAAATCAAGTCAGTGTTTTATATTAATTTTGGTCCAAAACATGTCCTAGGGCTTATTTTCCAGGGATGTCTTTCATTTCTAACAGGAAGTGTCTCTCAGCAGAACATTTCCTGTTCCTTTGTACTGAGTTGTTCCTGGATTGGAAGGTATGCTTCTGTACTGATCACACAGGCACCTGCCTTGCCATCCCTGTGTACAGCTAAACCTTGTTGTGTGCAGGGATGGCAGGAACGCTGCACGATCAGCACTGCAACGCTGTGTCCCCGCTTGCTTGCTGCCTCATCCTCCTCTTTAACTTCCGCTAGGGCTTATTTTCTGGGTACGGATTATATTTCAAGCATAATCAAAATCCCATCTAGGTTACATCTGATAATAGGTTATACATCTGATAATATATCTGTATGCATGTATATCTGATATACATATAAATACAGGTAGCCAGACCTCTCCCTCCAGTTAAATATAGGTAGCCAGACCTCCCCCCCTCCCCCCAGGTAAATATAGGTAGCCAGACCCCTCCCCTCTCCCCCCAGTAACTCATAGGTATCCAGACCTCTCTCCTCTTCCCCCAGTAACTCATAGGTAGCCAGACCTCTCCCCTCTCCACCCCCCCCCCATAATTTATAGGTAGCCAGACCTCTCCCCTCTCCCCCCAGTAACTCATAGGTAGCCAGACCTCTCCCCTCTCCCCCCAGTAATTCATAGGTAGCCAGACCTCCCCCCAGTAATTCATAGGTAGCCAGACCTCTCCCCTCTCCCCCCAGTAATTCATAGGTAGCCAGACCTCTCCCCCCAGTAATTCATAGGTAGCCAGACCTCTCCCCCCAGTAATTCATAGGGAGCCAGACCTCTCCCCCCAGTAATTCATAGGTAGCCAGACCTCTCCCCCCATTAATTCATAGGTAGCCAGACCTCTCCCCCAGTAATTCATAGGTAGACAGACCTCTTCCCCCAGTAATTCATAGGTACCCAGACCTCTCCCCTCTCCCCCCAGTAATTCATAGGTAGCCAGACCTCTCCCCCCAGTAATTCATAGGTAGCCAGACCTCTCCCCCCAGTAATTCATAGGTACCCAGACCTCTCCCCCCAGTAATTCATAGGTAGGCAGCCCCCCCCCCATTTAAATATATAAGTAGCAAAATAAGTTGAATTAATAAGAATGTGGGGTGCACCCTAATAGCGGGGACACCGATAAAAATAACAGTAACATCTATTTTTTTTTCTTCAGTGCTACCTGACACTGGGAACACTGCTGTCTGTCAGGAACAGAAGGAAATAAATTAATGAAAATGTTTGGAGCACCTTAAAGGTGGGGACACCAATAAACAAAAAAGCAAATTTTTATTTTGGGTACTCCCTTACAGTGGGAACACTGCTATCTATTAAGAACAGAAGGAGATACATGAATGAAAAGGTATGGTGCACCCTAAAGGTGGGGACACCAATAAACATAACAGCAACAGTTTTTTTTTCTTTAGGGTGTGTGCGCCCTGACAGTGGGAACGCTGCTACCTATCATTAACAAAAGAAGGTACATGAATAAAAAGGTGAGGTGCACCCCAACGGTGGGAACACACCAATACACATAAAAGCAAGAGTTTTTTTTTTTTTGCTCCCTGACAGTGGAAACACTGCTATCTAACATGAACAGAAGGAGGTAAATAAATGAAAAGGTATGGTGCACACTAAAGGTGGGGACACCAATACACATAACCGCAACATGTTTTATTTATTTATTTATTTTTGGCAGTGCACCCTAACATTGGAAACACCACTAAACATAACAGCAGCAGCAGGTTTTGGGTAATATGTTAAATAAGTAGGCAAAATTTCACCTTGTCTTGTACCTATGAGAGGAGCAGCGGCTCAGTCAAGATGACCATCACCCTCAATAAAAGTACATTTTGGCAGTAAGTAGGCAAAATCTCACCTTGTCTTGTACCTATGAGAGGAGCAGCGGCTCAGTCAAGATAACCATCACCCTCAATAAAAGTACATTTTGGCAGTAAGTAGGCAAAAGTACACCTTGTCTTGTACCTATGAGAGGAGCAGCGGCTCAGTCAAGATGACCATCACCCTCAAGAAAAGTACATTTTGTCAGTAAGTACTAAGTAGGCAAAATTATTGGCAGTAAATAGGTTGGATTCGGGTGAGGGAATGAGAAGCAGTCCAGGAAGGGCAATTTAAAGTGGTGAAGTTGTGTCCCTGGATCCAACGACGGGGGCCAAGTAGCCACTTTCAATCCATGAATGGTTAATTTTTAAAAATGTTAGTGCGTTTGCTGAATCAGTGGACAAGCGGGATCGCTTATCGGTAACCACCCCACCTGCCGCGCTGAAAGCCCCCTCAGAAATAACACTGGAAAGAGGGCATGAGAGAAGTTCCAGCGCATATTGTGCAAGCTCAGGACAGGTGTCGAGTCTGGCTGCCCAGTACTCCATGGGGTCCTCAGTGCGCATGCTATCTGATGCACTGAGTGAAGACATATAGTCGGTGACCATGCGGGACAGCCGAAGCTCCTGATTTCCAGGTGCTGCTGCTGATGCTGTGGTAGGCCGAACAGACTCAGAGCTGTAAAACTGCCTCATCGCACCAAACAAGTCTCCAAGATGTCTAGGTCTGCTGGGCATAGGCACCTGCTGGGCAGGGATAACTGAGTTCTCAGGCTGTGGATGTGGAAAGGCTTCCCTCAGCTGGCAGATGAGGGCCTGCTGCAGCTCTCCCATCCTTTCCTCCTGCTGGCTGGTTGGAATAAATTGACCCAGCTTCCCCTTGCAGCGTGGGTCTAAAAGGGTGGCCAGCCAGTAGTCATCTCTTTTCTTTATTTTTTTGATCCGAAGGTCCATCCGGAGGCATCGTATCATATGAACAGCCATTGGGAAAGCAAGAGCTCGCTCCTCTAAATCCCCATCGTCATGTCTGCTCAAAACAGACGAATTCTCTACCTGCTGCTGCTGTTCCTCCTGACTTCCAAGGTCACCCCACCCCTGAATAACAGAAGCTGCACCCGCCTCCTCTTCCTCTTCACCAAGGTCAGGCACCTCCAGGATATCCTCCATCACATGGACATCCTCCTCCTCTACCTCCTGTGTCTGAGCCTGGCTGCCTTGGAGCAAGCTTTGTTGCTGCAGCTCAAGTTCAGTAACGGCTTCCTCCCCAGCAGTCATTAGGCTACTAAGTGTTTCTTCCAGCATGAACACAACAGGGAGCACGTCGCTGAGACTGACTTGCTCCCCGCTTACGAATGTAGTAGCCTGTTCAAATGGGGCCAACACATGGCAGACCTGTTGCATAAGCCGCCACTCTTCCCGTGTGATGTAGGGGAGTGTTGCTGCTGATGACCCATGGATGTCGTCCTGCTCCAGAAGGTACTCAGAGACTGCTTTTTTCTGCTCCACCATCCTCTCCAGCATGTAAAGGGTGAAGTTCCACCTCGTTGGAGTGTCTACTATGAGCCTGTGAGGGGGCAAGCTATGCTTTCGCTGATATCGACGGAACAATGAGGTGGCAGTTGAAGAGCAGCCTATACGGCCGGAAATCTTCCTTGCATGCTGCACCATGTCACTCATACCTGGGTAGGTGCGCAAAAACCGATGAACCACCAAGTTGAGGACATGGGCAAAACATGGCGCATGAGGAATGTTGCGATCGTTCAGGGCAGCCAGCAAATTTGCCAGCAAATTGCTGCATTGTCACAGACAACATGACCAACCTGTAGTCTTCGGGGGATCAGACACTTTTGTGCCTGTTCCTGGAGGTGGGCCAAAACATTTGCTGCCGTGAGCCTCTGCTCCCCAATGCTCACCAGCTCGAGCAATTCTTGACATCGCTTGTGTAGCAACGGGGCTGCTTATTAGGGGGCTCGGCAGTGGCAGTAGAATCACCAGCTGAGGTGAGAGCAGACCTGTTCCCCTTGACCCCACGGGGAGGCTCAACCAGCTCAGTGGAAGCACCAGGACCGGAACCCTCCTGCTCACTATGTAGGGTGACCCAGTGAGCTGTAAATGAGACATATCGGCCCTGACCATGCTTGCTGATCCACCCATCCATGGTGAGATGTACCCTGTCGCCTATGGAATAATCTAGCGACAGGGCAACATTATCAACTGTGCGTCGGTACAGGTTAGGAATTCCCCTTCGGGCAAAATAGTGACGGCTGGGTATTTGTCATTCAGGAATGGCAAACTCCAGGAGGTTGCGAATGGCTGACCCCTTCTCTACAATGGAGTAGGGCAGCAGCTGCTGGACCATAGCCTCTGCCAATAGACCGTTTAATCTCCGGATCCTGCGGCTACGGGGAGGCAGCGCTCTTGTGGTCCTTATAGCCTCAGTTATCAATGGCTGGGTGCTTTGAGCTGATGATGGAGTGGAGGAAGGTGAAATCTGGCCTCTACGGCCAGAGTGTATTAAAGATGGAGAGCAGGCAGGATGGGTGCCAATCTCAGAAACTGAAGCAGAATGGGAAGGTGGACGGGTCTGTGCTATAGTCCTCTGCATGGTGCTGCTTTGTGTAATGCCCCTTTGAGGTCCTTTAACACTGCCATATTCCTTTTGGTGGTTACTTTTTAGGTGTGTGTGCAGAGCACCTGTCCCCAACCTTTTCACATTTTTTCCTAGGCTCAGCCTGGCACCGCACAGCTTACACACAACTATTAAGGGATCACTGGTTGACTCAGTAAAGTACTTCCAAACTGGGGCCTTCCTCCGAGAAGTGTTTATTCCTGAGGTTGCAGTTTTACCACTTCCAGTTCGGGATATAGGAGTTTCAGCTGGAGGCTCTGACTGTAACTCCTGCCTTCCTTGAACTGCACTAGCAGAGGAGCTCATGTTTCCACTAGGCCCCCTGGTGTGCCGATGTCCAAGCTGCCTCCTTTGTCAGCTTGCCTCTGATTCATCTGAGCTGGCATCATCATGCTCAGGCTCATAGGTCGCATCCATGTCATCGTCATCATAATCATCACTGTGGCTGCCTTCCTCATAGCCCACCTCCTCAATGTTCTCATCCTGACCCTCCACTGCTTGAATGTCAACTTCTGGCACCCCCCTCAACAACATTATCATCATACAAAAGAAAACTCTGGGCATCATGCGACATATCAATGTCTGACTGCTGCAGAGCCTTATCAACAAGCTCTGAAATTGTGTCATCAAAGGGAATGACATATGGGATAAGGGCAGCTTTTGGAGGAGGCATGGAAGTGCTGCTGGTGGTACTGCTGCTACTTTGTAACTCAGCTTTTGAGGACTGACTAATAGGGCTGTCTCCTGACACCCAGTTCACAATGGCTTCAGTGTGGCTCTGCACAATAGCCCGTGGTTTCTGTGACGTGAAATATGATCGTAACAGACTGGACCCCCTTTTGGGATTTGATGCATCACTGCCTGATACTGAGTGTCCACTACCTGTGCCTGAGTTGCTAGTACTTGCTGCTAATTGGCTTCTGCCTGCCGAAGTCTGTCCCCGGACTGCTGTGGACTGACCCCTGCCTGGTGCAGAGTGTCACCTGCCAGCTGCTGACTTTGCTGGTGGACCCTTGCCTGCACTGTCTCGACCACGGCGAGCTTCACCTCTGCCGGACATTGTTTATTTTTCTAAAATTTTTAATAGAAGTATAGTGGAAGGGGAACAATGTCAAATCAATTTTGCTGAATAAAGTTAGATAAAAGAAAGAATTAATAAAGGAAAGGAATCAATACATTAATACAGTGAAATTAAAGTAAGGAAAAAAAATGAAAAGGATGAGATGACTATTTATGTTTCTTTCCACACAGTTCCTTTTTGTAACTAAATCCACTCTCCTCTACACATCACAGCATGGAACTATATAGCTTGCACACAGTCGTCTGTAGCTGCCTAACACTAAGTCACAGAAATCCTTACACAAAGTAGTACTAGTAGCTAGCTAGCGAAAACAGAGATTAACAATAAGGAAAATAACAGAATGAATAAAGGAAAGGAATGAATACAATAATACAGTAAAATTAAAATAAGGAAAACAAATGAAAAGGATGAGAGGACTACAGATCACAACATGGTACTATATAGCTTGCACACAGTCCTCCTCCTATCTTCTGTAGCTGCCTAACACTAAATCACAGAAATCCTTACACTAAATAGTAGTACTAGTAGCTAGCTAGCTAAAACACAGATCAGCAATAAGGAAAATAACAAAAGAATGCAAGGAAAGTGGATGTGTACGTCACTGGCTGCAGCCTGTGTATGCTGTTTCTCCTCAGAGTCCTCACAGCACAGCACACAGCACAATAACACCCAGAAAGTGAAACCAGAGCTGTTGGAACAAAGCTTTTATACTGAGGGGTGGGCTAAATTTCTATTGGTTGCTAAGGGTGTAGAAGCAACCAAAAGCTTTACCTGATTGGCCAAATAGTCTGTTTGTGAAACTACGCGTATGAAAATATGCATAAGCGTAAGCTACGCCTATTGCGGTAGCTACGCATGTACTGTTAACTACGTGAGAGTGTAACCTTCGAAATACGTGTAGTGTACGCCTGGCTGTGTATAAATACGCATTAAAACTACGCATACGAAGCTACGCAAATTACGCAATAGCGTGCGTATATAACGTAGCCTTACGGATCGGTAAAACTGGCTACGCGTATTTTACTACGCGTAGTTTTAAACATACGAAATGCTACGCTCATGCGTATTGCAGAAACTACGATGCGTAGATTCACATAGGCGTAGTTTCTGCTCAACCCTGTTAATTGTTTCCACAGGGTTGTGGAAGGTTCCGGAGCTTTCTTCCACTCCAGAGCAATAGATTTTCTGGCATAGAAGAAAAGCAACCTTACCAGTATTTTCTTACTTTCACTCAAAGGAAGATCGTCCACCATTTCCAGGAGACAATACTTGTAAGAGGAGAATATATGCAAACTGAGCTCCACCTCCATAAATCGTAAAACTTTATCCCAAAAGGAATGTATTTTGTCACACTCCCAAGTCATATGTTTCAATGTGCCTGGACAATGCCCACACCTCCAACATGCATCATTGGAGTCCTTTGCAAATTTGGCAATTTTAACAGGGGTATAGTAAATCTGGTGATACCAACGTATCTGTATAAGTTTGTCTCTGGAGCATACAACAGTTTTCATATATGATTCCTCAAAATCTTGCCAATCCGATAATCAAAACTCTTCCCCCCACTCCTCCTATCCCAACCTAATCCTAGAGATTTTAGAATTATATTTATTTTCCATTAAATTGGAATAGAATTTAGAGATAAGTTTGGAAGAGTCTTAACAACCACCTTTCAATAATACCTGGAGATAGAACAACATTGAGATTACCAAATTGAGATTTAGCTGCGTGGCGAAGCTGGTAGTATCTAAATCTAGAATGGGCTGGAAGAGAGAATTCGAGCACCATTTGAGGCCAAGATTTAAATTTGTCATTATGAAAAAGATGATTGACATATTTTACTCCTCTTTTAACCGAAAAACTAGGTTCCCCTAGACGTGAAAATTCAGAAAGTTTCGGATTACTCCACAGAGGTGCACTAGGCGAGTAATTATATTTATTATCCCCCACTAATTTCTGACATTTGTAATATATCTTAAGGGAGTATTTCCGAATATCAACGCCCCTGTTCGCAAACATTTCTCCTCTATATATAATATGACATAAGGTTTCTGTAACGATGGGTGTCAGCACACAGAGAGAATCTGATTATTGATGATCTGCAGGATCATCAACAATACAGATGTATACTTGATTATGGATGATCTGCAGAATCACCAATAATACAAGTATGACAAACCTCTGGACACCTAATGACTGTAAGTGTCTGGTGCAACTGTAGGCTATTTCCCGTGAGGCGGGAGACACAGGCAGCTTGGCCAGGAACCACCTGAGGGGCAGGTGGCCCTTGGCTGTGCAGGAACTATCCCCTAGAGAGAGGGAATAGAGAGAACCTGGTAACCAGTGATACTGGGTGAACAGATATAGACTGTACTGCAGCCAGGGGGCTCCAGAGGAGTAGAGGCCACTGGCTGCTAGCAGGCCGGACTCTCTGAGAAGTCCTAACAGCAACTGACACTTAGTGGAATAGTGTCACAGCTAGTACAGATAGACTGAGCACTCAAGGGATGAGTGACAGCCTGGAGGGTCGGGCAGGCCAGGTCGGCAACACACAAACAGATAAGGTACAGAGACAGAAGGCTGATTCAGTAACCGGGTACAGGCAGGTTTGGCAACAGGTAAGCAGCTATGCAGAGGTACCGAATCAGTAAGCAAGAGAGAGGTCGACAGAGCAAATAGTCAAAACAGATATAGAACAGAGTCCTAGCCTGAGGTGTGAGGTCCTTGGTCTCGACATCCAGGAACTAGTCTAGAGTATAACACAGCAATGACACAGTATTCCTAAGCTTGGGTGTGAGGTCCTTGGTCACAACACCCCGGAACTGGTCTAAAGTATAACACAGCAATGACACAGTAATCCTAAGCTTGGGTGTGAGGTCCTTGATCACAACACCCTGGAACTGGTCTAAAGTAGAACACAGCAATGACACAGTAATCCTAAGCTAAGTGTGAATTCCCAGGTCCTCCTGGTTCTAACACACTGTGGGATCTGACTGAGGTCTGAGTTCTCACACGTAAGTATTCGCAACGGCAGACAACCTGAGACTGACCAGCAAGATCTATATATATTGCAGCGCTCCTCAGCGCCGCCCAGCGCCACTCAGCCAATCACCCACTGCGCTGGGATCAGCTGATCCCTCTCCTACTGGCATAAAGGTCCTTCCTCCCAGCGTGCGCGCATAGCTCTCCATCTGTGTGCACTAGAAGGCTCAGACAAACCAAACGCATGCTGCTGTGCGGAAACTGCCGGTCTGAACGCAGAGACAGCCGCCCCGCTGCCAGACCGCGCGGCGGCACCTCCGCAATCCATTACAGTACCCCCCCCCCCCTGAGGAGTGGACTCCGGACACTTCCCACCAGGCTTCCCAGGATGTGAGTCATGAAATTCTTTCTTTAATTCTTCCGCATGCATGCGACAATCTGGCACCCAAGTTCTTTCCTCCACACCATATCCTTTACAGTGGACCAGATACTGCACGGAATTCTGCACTAACCGAGAGTCTAGAATCTTTTCAATCTCATATTCCGGTTGGTCATCAACCAACACAGGGGGGGGGGGGGGGAAGAGGAATCCACGTGCACTGCTGGCTTCAATAGAGACACATGGAATGATCTCACACCACGCATGCTGGCTGGGAGATCAATCGCATAAGTGACATTATTAATTTTTCTGGTCACTGGGAATGGTCCTATGAATCTAGGACCCAGTTTGGGTGACAGTTGCTTCAGGGCCAAATGCCGAGTGGACACCCACACCAAGTCTCCTGGAGAGAACTTCCACTTTACGGACCGCCTCTTGTCTGCCTGTCTCTTCTGGGTCTGGAAAGCTTTCCCCAGGTTTCTCTTAACCATTCCCCAAATCTCCTTCAAAGCCCTCTGCCAATCCTCCAGGGCCGGAAATGGTGTAGACGCCACCGGCAATGGGGCAAACTTAGGTGATCTTCCCGAAACTACTTGGAATGGGGAAAATCCTGAAGAGGGGCTTTTCAGGTTGTTGTGCGCAAATTCTGCGAACGGCAAAAATTTTACCCAATCGGACTGCGCTTCTGCAACATAACATCTGAGAAATTGTTCTAGGGACTGGTTAATTCTCTCGGTCTGGCCATTGGTCTGTGGGTGGTAGCCTGATGAGAATGCAAGGTCCATATCCAGCTGATGGCAAAAGGCTCTCGAAAACTTAGATACAAATTGGACTCCCCGATCTGACACTACATTTTCCGGAATGCCATGCAGCCGGAAAATGTGCTGGATGAAGAGATCAGCCAATTCCTGGGCCGTGGGGAGTCCTTTCAAAGGAACAAAATGAGCCATCTTACTGAATCTGTCTACTACCACCCAGATGACCGTCTTGCCCTCAGACCGGGGGAGTTCTCCCACAAAATCCATGGACAAATGGGTCCATGGTTCACTTGGGACTGGTAAGGGTAGTAAAGTACCAACAGGAGCCTGACGAGGTTTACTCCTAGCACATACTGCACATTCTCTTACAAACTCCTTACAATCTGTTGCCAACGTAGGCCACCAAGCACATCTGGCCAGTAAATCCTGAGTTCTGGTGGCCCTGGGATGACCAGCATTCTTGTGGGAATGAAACAGCTGTAAGAGTTGTAGACGGAAAGGTAAAGGCACAAACATGACCCCATCAGGCTTCCCCTCTGGAACATCCTGTTGGTAAGGACTCAGAGTGACTGTCCAATCCTTCCAGGTCTCCGTGGCTGCCAAAACTACCTTCTGAGGTGGAATGGTCTCAGGGGCTGAGGGCTGTACTGTCTCGGGCACGAAACACCTGGACAAGGCGTCGGCCTTGATGTTTTTACTACCAGGGGTATACGTAATTACAAATCTGAATCTTGACTGATGGGGGCTAAGTCTCTTGGCGCCCTCTATGTACTCCAGATTTTTTTGATCTGTATAAACTGTGATAGTATGTTCTGCACCTTCTAGCCAATGTTGCCATTCCTCAAAAGCTAGCTTGATAGCTAAAAGCTCCCGGTTGCCTATATCGTAGTTTTTCTCTGCGGGTGAAAACCTACGAGAGAAGTAGGCGCATGGGTGGAGTTTGCCCTGCAAGCCTGATCGCTGAGACAATACAGCCCCCACCCCCACCTCTGAAGCATCAACCTCTACGATAAAGGGGAAGGTGACATCCACATGTCTTAATATGGGTGCGGAACAGAACAGTTTTTTCAGTGTAGAAAAGGCAGCATGTGCCTCTGCTGACCAGTGGTAAGTATCAGCCCCTTTCTTGGGGAGACTAGTAAGGGGCGAGACCACTGTAGAGTACCCCTTTATAAACCTCCTGTAGTAGTTGGCAAAGCCCAAAAATCTTTGGAGCGCCTTCAGTCCCACAGGCTGAGGTAACTCCAAGACAGCAGAAACCTTTCCAGGATCCATAGAGAGGCCAGACGTAGAGATAATGTACCCCAAGAATGCAACAGAGGTTACTTCGAAAAGACACTTCTCTAGTTTAGCGTAAAGCAGATTCTGTCTTAACTTTCCTAGAACAAACTTAACATGCTTCTGAAGTTCTGAGAGATTGGAAGAAAAGATCAGTATATCGTCCAGATATACTAAGACGAACTTCCCCAACACCTCCCTGAATACTTCATTAATCAACTCCTGGAAGACGGCCGGGGCGTTACACAACCCGAAGGGCATCACCAGGTACTCGTAGTGCCCGTCGGGTGTGTTAAAGGCCGTCTTCCATTCGTCACCATCCCTAATATGAACTAGGTTGTATGCGCCCCTTAAATCCAGTTTCGAGAAAATCTTGGCGTTGGTAACCTGAGTGAACAAATCGTCAATCAAGGGTAAAGGATAACGATTTTTCACTGTAATCTTGTTTAAGCCTCGATAATCAATGCAGGGACGAAGGCCTCCATCTTTTTTTTTTTTTTTACAAAAAAGAATCCTGCCCCTGCTGGTGAACGAGAGGGACGGATGAAACCCTTAGCCAAATTTTCTTTGATGTATTCCTGCATTGCCAGTTTCTCAGGCCCAGACAGATTATAGAGGTGGTCCCTGGGAGGCATACAACCAGATCTCAAATCGATGGGACAGTCGAAGGTACGATGGGGAGGATTTTTCTGCTGATTTGGGACAGAATACGTCAGCAGATTCTGCGTATTAGTTTGGCACACCTTTAACCTGAATCTTGGTGTTACCCATGGTTACTTTCTCTAAACAGTGATGATGACAATGGGTAGACCAGCTCGTTAGCTGACCTGAAACCCAATCTATCTGAGGGGAGTGAAGTTGTAACCATGGCATGTCAAGAATAACGGTGAAGGTTGCCATACGCAGGACCAGAAATTGTAGACTCTCTTTATGTAGGACCCCTACACTGAACCTCAACTCCGGGGTCCTATATAGGGGACGTCTACTTTGCAGAGGAGAGTCATCTACTGCAGTGACCAAAACCTGTTGGTCCAATGGGAGTATAGGAACCCCCAAATTCTTTGCAAACACATAATCTATAAAGTTAGCCGCTGTACCAGAGTCTATGAAAGCTTCAGTGGTAACAGTCTGGCCCTCCCATGTGACAGAACAGGGAAGGAGCAAACTATTATTGTTTAGAGGTAATGACTGCGCGCCTAGGGTATTACCTCTGACTACACCTAGGCGGCAGCGTTTCCCAACTTTTTGGGACAATTCTGCACCTTATGACCCTCCTCTGCACAGTATAAACAGAGTTGTTCTGTTTTCCTGCGATTCTTTTCCACCCGTGTCAATTTTGACTGTCCAATTTGCATTGGCTCTGGCGGAGGTGAGACGGGTGGAGGAGAGGCGTAGAAGACAAACCTTACAGTGTTCTTGCCCCGGGTTTGTTTCTGATAGCGTAAACGGCGATCAACCCGTACTGCTAAAGCGATTGCCTCATCAATAGATTTTGGTTCAGGGTGTCCCAACATCAAATCAGAGACTGCGTCTGACAACCCTGATAAAAAACAGTCTAACAATGCAAATGTCTCCCACCTTGCTGACACAGACCATTTCCTGAACTCAGCTGCGTAGACTTCTACTAGATCCTTGCCTTGACACAAAGTCTTGAGCTTCCGCTCAGCAGTGGAGGCAATGTCCGGATCATCATAAATTATGGCCATGGCCTTAAAAAATTCCTCAACTGACGTTAAAGCCTCATGCCCTATCTGAAGGCTATATGCCTAAGTTTGAGAATCCCCTGACAAAAGGGTCTTAATAAATGTAATTCTCTGTGCCTCAGTTCCTGACAAATTGGGTCTTAACTCAAAATACAACATTACTCGATTCTTAAAGTTCTGAAAGTCAGATCTATGGCCAGAAAACCTTTCGGGTACAGACACACACAAGTCTGTAACTGGAGGAGATCGCACTGCATTTACAGCAGTCTGAAGGACCTGTATGGACCCAGACAAAGCAGTGATCTAGGTCTGATGACCGTCCAGCACCCTGATGAAATTCTCCACCGAGGTGGTGAGTGCATCAAGACGGCAGTTGAGTGTGTCCATTTAGTTTTTCAGGTCTGCCGTTCTGTAACGATGGGTGTCAGCACACAGAGAGAATCTGATTATTGATGATCTACAGAATCATCAACAATACAGATGTATACTTGATTATGGATGATCTGCACAATCACCAATAATACAAGTATGACTAACCTCTGGACACCTAATGAGTGTAAGTAGCTGGTGCAACTGTAGGCTATCTCCCGTGAGGCGGGAGACACAGGCAGCTTGGCCAGGAATCACCTGAGGGGCAGGTGGCCCTTGGCTGTGCAGGAACTATCCCCTAGAGAGAGGGAATAGAGAGAACCTGGTAACCAGTGATACTGGGTGAACAGATATAGACTATACTGCAGCCAGGGGGCTCCAGAGGAGTAGAGGCCACTGGCTGCTAGCAGGCCGGACTCTCTGAGGAGCAGGAGTCCTAACAGCAACTGACACTTAGTGGAATAGTGTCACAGCTAGTACAGATAGACTGAGCACTCAAGGGATGAGTGACAGCCTGGAGGGCCGGGCAGGCCAGGTCGGCAACACACAAGCAGATAAGGTACAGAGACAGAAGGCTGATTCGTTAACCGGGTACAGGCAAGTTTGGCAACAGGTAGGCAGATATGCAGAGGTACCGAATCAGTAAGCAAGAGAGAGGTCGACAGAGCAAATAGTCAAAACAGATATAGAACAGAGTCCTAGCCTGAGGTGTGAGGTCCTTGGTCTCGACACCCCAGAACTGGTCTAAAGTATAACACAGCAATGACACAGTAATCCTAAGCTTGGGTGTGAGGTCCTTGGTCACAACACCCTGGAACTGGTCTAAAGTATAACACAGCAATGACACAGTAATCCTAAGCTTGGGTGTGAGGTCCTTGGTCACAACACCCTGGTCCTTGGTCACAACACCCTGGAACTGGTCTAAAGAAGAAGTGTGAATTCCCAGGTCCTCCTGGTTCTAACACACTGTGGGATCTGACTGAGGTCTGAGTGCTCACACGTAAGTATTCGCAACGGCAGACAACCTGAGACTGACCAGCAAGATCTATATATAATATACAAATAACAGACTGCGCTAAGTATAAGAATATCCTTAAATGGGTATTGCACTAATTTAATCAGGGATATTGCCCTTAGAGTCTAAAAAAGTCCATAAAAACAAAGTAGATCTGCATAAAAATGAAAATAAAATTAGTAAAAATAAAATGCTGGTTCTTATTATAGTTTTGAATTGATTAGGTCTTGCCAGCGTCAATGTCCCACAATACATATGTCACAATAGAATCCTGCCTTGTTCTGGCCAAACAGTGATTTTGCAAGCTTCTTAATTCATATTAAAACTCACTGTGGAGTATAATGTCTGATGCCTCCTAGTTGGAGTATTGGTAACAAATAGTAGAGATGCATACAATTCGTAATAGATACTTCTCACCCGTCCGGGTCTGCTCAGTGAAGATGGAGTGCTGTGGTGGGGAGCCGCTCTATCTCACCCGCCCCGGCCGGCGGCAGGGTGAGAGAGACTGGACGAATGGTGACGTCTGGCTGGTTAGCCCGGCTCCCTAGATTTCCGGAGACATGGAGGGCTGAGGCGCCTGTACGGAGATGGAACTTCCATAGTTTTAGATGGTGTTGGCGGCTGTGCAGCTTCAGCAAGTCTCCTTCCCCTCTAGTGTGTGACGTCACAATGGCAACCACGGCTGACGTTTCGGGAGGAACACCTCCCTTTCTCAAAGCTGGGTTACGGAGGGGAATCGGAGACCTGCTTATAGAACCTTGCCCATGTGACCTTGTCACTCAAATGTGTGTAAATCTAAATCTTTATTCAATCCATGTGGGATCAAAGAATCAAGATTGAAGATCCACATAGTTTCTCTTTGTGCCATTTCTAATAAATAATCCCCGCCTCTCCATGATTTGTTTACTTGTTCTATTGCACAGTATTTGGTTCCCTTAAAGGAACATCCGTGTTCACTTTTATAATGTGCTGAAAGGTGATGCTGTTTATTCCCTTTTTTAATATTCATGCAATGCTCGCTTAATCTTTCATTCAAAGCACGCTTTGTTCTTCCCACATATTGTTTTTGACAAGGGCATATTAAAACATAGATGACTCCCTTCGTGTCGCAATTTGTGACATCTTTGATTTTAAATGTTTATTTACTGGAGGCGATATTATAAATCCTTTCAACAGGTAAATTGGACTAGCGGCACGCCCTGCAGAACCCACATTTCCTAAAGTACCCACTCATTTTTTTCGGTTTAATTGATTTTGTAGTGGGGGTCAAAATATTACCCAGATTTCTTGTTTTCCTAAAGATCATTGTGGGATTCTCCGGTAGAATAGATGTAAGTAGGGGATTCTCCCTCAGTAAATGCCAGTATTTGCCCACTATATTCCTGACTTTTGGAGCCTGTGAGGAATACTGCATAATTAAATTGGGTTGTTGATCTATATGCTCAGGTTGTTTTTTTTCATCCTGCAAAAGTTTCTGCCTTTCTGTATTTTTTGCTCTTTCCTTAGCTTTTGAAATTAATTCCTCAGCATATCCTTTCTGTTCAAATCTGTCCTGCAAAACTTCTGCTTCTGCATCAAAGTCTGTAATCTTGGAGCAGTTCCTCCTTAACCTTAGTAACTGACCTCCTGGGATGTTCATAAGCCATTTAAGGTGCTGACAGCTGTCCACGTTAATATAGCTATTAGTGTCCACCGGCTTCAAATAAGTTTTTGTTAATATTTGCCCTTCTTATCTAAAAATTGTCAGGTCCAAAAAATTAACCATCTGCTGACTACAATCACCTGTAAATTTCAGATTGTAATCATTGCCATTGATCCAGCCAATGAATGTATCCAGACTGGATTTACTCCCCTGCCAAATAAAAAAGGCGGCATCTATGAATCTCCTCCAGAGCACCAGGGAGGGCCCAGGGCCCCACGGACCAAATAGATGGAATTGTTCCCAATGAGACATATATAAATTTGCGAAGGAGGGAGCAAACCGTGTCCCCATCGCCGTCCCGGTGCTCTGGAGGAAATACTGACCCTCATATACAAAATAATTATGCTTTAATATAAAGCGTATACTTTCCAATATGAAATGGACCTGATCTTCCTCCAAACTTTGGGCTTCTTGCATAAAAAATTGGACTGCTTCAATTCCCTTTTCGTGTGGGATCACAGTATACAATGAGTTCACATCCATTGTACAAAGCTAATACTCATCTTTCCATGTGTACTGGTTGAGCATCCTCAAAAAGTGTCCTGTATCTTTAATATAGCTTGGGGTGCTCTTTACTAATTCCTGCAGGTATATATCCACGTATTGAGATACGTTTGAAGTCATGGATCCAATCCCTGATATAATAGGTCTCCCCGGTGGGTCGGATAATCTTTTGTGTATTTTGGGGAGATGGTAATACACGTGGATCCTAGGGTTATCTCCATATAAATATGCAAACTCGTCTTCATTAATGATCCCTAGATACTTTGCTTCTTCCAATAGAGCTTTCAATCTTTTGAGAAATTTATGTGTGGGATCCATCAGTAATAGTTGGTAGGTGTCCATATTGTGTAATTGTCGTGTTGCTTCTTGATGGTACTGTTCTTTACTCTGTAGGACTACACCCCCCCCCCCCCCTTATCAGTTGGCTTAATCACAATGGTAGTGTCATTTTGTAGTCTCTTCATTGCCTGCCTTTCCAATGGAGATAAGTTATCCACAAAGTAGGTTTCAAGTTTCTTAATATCTTACAATACTAATGTCTCAAAAGAATTCATGGCCTTACTAGCTTCTTGAACTGGGTTGAATTTAGTGAAATCTTCAAACAGCAGAGGCGCCAACAAGCATAAAATATTTAAAATCGTTAAAAAAGGGGGGGGAGGGATGTCGGTGTATTCACCTCCCTCAAGCAAAGACCAGCCAATGAGCCGTTGATAGACAACAGTATTATTTATTAGGGATTCTCCAGGTAATGCAACGCGTTTCACAGGCAAAGCTCCCGCTTCATCAGGCAATCAGAACGGAGAAAACTGGGAAAAAACACAAGGGGACAAAACAAACAGGGGGACTAAGCCAGAGGACACTCCACAGTGTAGATAAAATACAATCTATATAATCTAGAAGACACTCCACAGTGTAGACAAAATACATGATATATAATCTAGATATTGAACATGATTAAAAGTTGGACATGATTAAAAGTTTTTTTGCTGCTTGAATCATTGAACACAATAAATAAACAAATATGCAAATGCATCTATGTATACAATAATAATAATAAAAGGCCCAATAAATGGTTCCTAAATATCTACAGTCTATGTAGTTATGCACAGAAATGAGAGAAATTCT
This sequence comes from Hyperolius riggenbachi, assembly GCF_040937935.1. NCBI lineage: Eukaryota > Metazoa > Chordata > Amphibia > Anura > Hyperoliidae > Hyperolius > Hyperolius riggenbachi. The sequence goes on along the minus strand of NC_090647.1, from coordinate 390,075,315 downwards.
GACCCCCAGCAGATGTCTATATACACATATATAGAAAATGCTGCCAAAAAGGTTTCTCATAGAAAAGTGTGGCAGAAAGAAAACAGACATAAATTAATAGGAACCATCCCTAAAAAATAAAGTAGCTTACCATTAGAAGGTCATGTCCTGGTTAGAGCGCCTCTGTAGAGCTCTGCTGTGAGCGATGTCTAGTTTATACACTCATCTTGGCACCAAGCCGAATTGGTGGGCGGATGTGCGTGCTGGATGCGTCCTGCTAGGACGACTTCCGGTCGCACTATGTTTCGGATAGCCGCTCCGGGCCGTGTACAGCACGCTCCCGTCAGATATGGCTGCTGGAGACGCGGATGCGTCATTGACGTCATATCTGCTTAGGGTATGGGCGGGCGCCTGTGGATTACTTGGCTGGGGCTAAAGTATGGGCGGATGCGGCAATGATGTCGCATCCGCTCAGTGTAAGGGCACGCACATGCGCAGTGTATGGCTAGAGCTGCGGCCGCCATCTTGTGGCTGACTAGGGTGCATTATCAGTGTAACGAACATCTCTGTGTTAGAATAAGTATGTATATATATATATAAAAAATTAAATAAATAAATGGATAATATACTCTGGTAATTAAATATAATAGGAAGATAATAAACATTAGTGAAAAATCCATATTCCTAATGAAGAAATTTAAGTGATTGAGCACAAAAGGATAACTGGGTTCACTTGGTAACTACTTTGTATTATAAATGGTGCAATGCTGCCACCCAGTGGTAATTTGTTGGAAAACGGGGAACTATTAGGAAAATAGACCAAGTTAAATCAAAATATATTTGATGTTGTACAGTTTTACTTCTTTAATGTTTTTATGATATGTTAATTTTATGTGGATATAAAGTACTGCTGGGTGGTGTCAATGTTGTATCAGAATGTCAAGTGTCAGAACGTTATACACAAATGTATCTCTCTATATGTATCCACATAATGGCAAGTGCGCAATAATATATAGAAAATTAACACAGACAAAATAAATATACACATAAAACAACAGTTAATGAAGAGATTCCGCTAGCATCATTCAATGAGGTCATATGAGACCATTGGAATCTCATCCTAGTAGAGAATACACAGGGGCGAGGCTAAAAAATGATTAAAAGAGAGAGAACGCAAAACTAAAATAGTTTTTCCAATACTTCATTGAGGCCCTCTGGAACCAGGGTCCTCAAGATCTGGATCCAGAACATTTCTTTTTGTCTTAACACCTCAACAATATGCGGTGCCTGTGCGGATTCTATAAGGGTTATGGTGAGGAATTGTGGATCACCGCCGTGGTGGGTACTAAAATGTCTCGATACGCTGTGCATGGAAAATTGTTTCAGTATATTTCTCTTATGTTGGCCTACTCGTTCCCAAACTAATTGAGTGGTGCGACCTACGTATTGAAGTTTGCATGGACAGGACATGAGGTATATCACATTTCTTGATGTACATGAAATGTTCTGTTTGATATTGTATTCATGCTTGGTAATATTTGATTGGAACTTATCTGTAGTGTTAATGAATTGGCAAGCTGTACAGCGTGCATGTTTACATGGGGCCGAGCCCTGGTTTGGATGTTGGGTGGTCCGGGTTCTGAGATCATTGGTGGGTCTGAATCTACTGGGTGCCAGTATGCTACGCAGATTAGGAGCTCTTCTGAAGGTGAGTAAAAGGTTTTTGGGTAATGATGGTTTAAGAAACGGGTCTTGTATCAGAATTTCCCACCTATTTTGTAAAATTGAACGTATCTGTTTGTTTTGGTTACTGTAGTTGGTGATGAATCTAGGAAAAGAATCCATGGTCTTGTCTGTATGAGGGGGAGGGGCAGAGGTTATTGTGGCTTTACGTTTGGCGTCTTTTATAAGCTTTTTTGGATATCCCCGTTCAACAAATTTTTTTGTAAGGATGTCGGATTGTGCCTGGAATTCCGAAAACTCGGTGCAGTTTCGGAATATCCTTTTATATTGGCAGTATGGTGTATTGGTAGTCCATGGGCGATGATGAAAGCTGTCGAAGTGTATATAATTGTTTGAATCAACCTGTTTGAAATGAGTTTTTGTTTTTATGGTATTGTCGGTGAAATATAAAACCAAGTCCAAAAATTCAATTGTGTGAGTATGGTGTTGGGAGGTGAAACTAAGGCCTGCTGGGTTGTCATTGAGAAATTCTAAGAACGTTGGGATCAGGTTTTGGTCGCCCTTCCAGATGAAAATAAGATTGTCTATATATCTTTTATATAGAATGATATGTTGACTGAAGGGGTGTGGTTCACTGAATTTCAATTGTTCCAGAAGTCCCATGGTCAGATTAGCGTAAGAGGGCGCAAAGGAGCTTCCCATGGCTGTACCGGTGATCTGATGGTAATATTTGTCTGCAAATGAAAAGACATTGTGATGTAAGATGAATTCTGCGCAATGTTTAATGAATTGTTGTTGTGATATGGGCATAATTGGGTTGGTGGATAGGAAATGTTGGAGTGACCGAAGTCCAAATGCGTGTGGAATGTTGGTGTAGAGTGAGGAAACGTCACAGGTTGACCATGTGTAGTCTGATTGCCACGGGATGGGTTTGAGCAGGTCAATCAGGTGTTGGAAATCTTTTAAATATGATGGTAAAGTTTGTACTAGTGGCTGTAAGTGTTGATCAATGAATTTGGAAAGGTTACTGGTAATGGAGCCTATGCCAGATATAATCGGTCTACCTGGTGGTTTGGTAAGGTTTTTGTGAATTTTTGAAAGATAATAAAAGAACGGTGTAGTTGGATGATTATTAACTATGAAGCTCCATTCGTTTTTGGTTATGATTCCATTCATGTAGGCTAGATTAATGAATTGTTTCAGAGTGGAGTTGAAAATAGGCGTGGGATCAGCATCCAGTTTGGTATACTGTATAGAGTTGTCAAGTAGTCGGTTGTATTCCTCAATATAGTCCATTCTGTTGAGAATAACAATCCCATCCACCTTATCAGCAGGTTTAATAATAATGTCATGGTTGTTTCTGAGTGAGTGAAGGGCTGTTTGTTCTGATCTGGTTAGATTGGATGGGAACGATTGGATCGTTCCCATCCAATCTAACCAGATCAGAACAAACAGCCCTTTACTCACTCAGAAACAACCATGACATTATTATTAAACCTGCTGATAAGGGGGGTGGGATTGTTATTCTCAACAGAATGGACTATATTGAGGAATACAACCGACTACTTGACAACTCTCTACATTATACCAAACTGGATGCTGATCCCACGCCTATTTTCAACTCCACTCTGAAACAATTCATTAATCTAGCCTACATGAATGGAATCATAACCAAAAACGAACGGAGCTTCATAGTTAATAATCATCCAACTACACCGTTCTTTTATTATCTTCCAAAAATTCACAAAAACCTTACCAAACCACCAGGTAGACCGATTATATCTGGCATAGGCTCCATTACCAGTAACCTTTCCAAATTCATTGATCAACACTTACAGCCACTAGTACAAACTTTACCATCATATTTAAAAGATTCCCAACACCTGATTGACCTGCTCAAACCCATCCCGTGGCAATCAGACTACACATGGTTAACCTGTGATGTTTCCTCACTCTACACCAACATTCCACACGCATTTGGACTTCGGTCACTCCAACATTTCCTATCCACCAACCCAATTATGCCCATATCACAACAAACATTGCACAGAATTCATCTTACATCACAATGTCTTTTGATTTGCAGACAAATATTACCATCAGATCACCGGTACAGCCATGGGAAGCTCCTTTGCGCCCTCTTACGCTAATCTGACCATGGGACTTCTGGAACAATTGAAATTCAGTGAACCACACCCCTTCAGTCAAAATATCATTCTATATAAAAGATATATAGACGATCTTATTTTCATCTGGAAGGGCGACCAAAACCTGATCCCAACGTTCTTAGAATTTCTCAATGACAGCCCAGCAGGCCTTAGTTTCACCTCCCAACACCATACTCACACAATTGAATTTTTGGACTTGGTTTTATATTTTACCGACAATACCATAAAAACAAAAACTCATTTCAAACAGGTTGATTCAAACAATTATATACACTTCGACAGCTTTCATCATCGCCCATGGACTACCAATACACCATACTGCCAATATAAAAGGATATTCCGAAACTGCACCGAGTTTTCGGAATTCCAGGCACAATCCGACATTCTTACAAAAAAATTTGTTGAACAGGGATATCCAAAAAAGCTTATAAAAGACGCCCAACGTAAAGCCACAATAACCTCTGCCCCTCCCCCTCATACAGACAAGACCATGGATTATTTTCCTAGATTCATCACCAACTACAGTAACCAAAACAAACAGATACGTTCAATTTTACAAAATAGGTGGGAAATTCTGATACAAGACCCGTTTCTTAAACCATCATTACCCAAAAACCTTTTACTCACCTTCAGAAGAGCTCCTAATCTGCGTAGCATACTGGCACCCAGTAGATTCAGACCCACCAATGATCTCAGAACCCGGACCACCCAACATCCAAACCAGGGCTCGGCCCCATGTAAACATGCACGCTGTACAGCTTGCCAATTCATTAACACTACAGATAAGTTCCAATCAAATATTACCAAGCATTAATACAATATCAAACAGAACATTTCATGTACATCAAGAAATGTGATATACCTCATGTCCTGTCCATGCAAACTTCAATACGTAGGCCGCACCACTCAATTAGTTCGGGAACGAGTAGGCCAACATAAGAGAAATATACTGAAACAATTTTCCATGCACAGCGTATCGAGACATTTTAGTACCCACCACGGCGGTGATCCACAATTCCTCACCATAACCCTTATAGAATCCGCACAGGCACCGAATATTGTTGAGGTGTTAAGACAAAAAGAAATTTTCTGGATCCAGATCTTGAGGACCCTGGTTCCAGAGGGCCTCAATGAAGTATTGGAAAAACTATTTTAGTTTTGCGTTCTCTCTCTTTTAATCGTTTTTTAGCCTCGCACCTGTGTATTCTCTACTAGGATGAGATTCCAATGGTCTCATATGACCTCATTGAATGATGCTAGCGGAATCTCTTCATTAACTGTTGTTTTATGTGTATATTTATTTTGTCTGTGTTAATTTTTTTATATATTATTGCGCACTTGCCATTATGTGGATACATATAGAGAGATACATTTGTGTATAACGTTCTGACATTTGACATTCTGATACAACATTGACACCACCCAGCAGTACTTTATATCCACATAAAATTAACATATCATAAAAACATTAAAGAAGTAAAACTGTACAACATCAAATATATTTTGATTTAACTTGGTCTATTTTCCTAATAGTTCCCCGTTTTCCAACAAATTACCACTGGGTGGCAGCATTGCACCATTTATAATACAAAGTAGTTACCAAGTGAACCCAGTTATCCTTTTGTGCTCAATCACTTAAATTTCTTCATTAGGAATATGGATTTTTTTACTAATGTTTATTATCTTCCTATTATATTTAATTACCAGAGTATATTATCCATTTATTTATTTAATTTTTTATATATATATATATATATATACATACTTATTCTAACACAGAGATGTTCGTTACACTGATAATGCACCCTAGTCAGCCACAAGATGGCGGCCGCAGCTCTAGCCATACACTGCGCATGTGCGTGCCCTTACACTGAGCGGATGCGACGTCATTGCCGCATCCGCCTATACTCTAGCCCCAGCCAAATAATCCACAGGCGCCCGCCCGTACCCTAAGCAGATATGACGTCAATGACGCATCCGCATCTCCAGCAGCCATATCTGATGGGAGCGTGCTGTACACGGCCCGGAGCGGCTATCTGAAACATAGTGCGACCGGAAGTCGTCCTAGCAGGACGTGTCCAGCACGCACATCCGCCCACCAATTCGGCTTGGCGCCAAGATGAGTGTATAAACTAGACATCGCTCACAGCAGACCTCCACAGAGGCGCTCTAACCAGGACATGACCTTCTAATGGTAAGCTACTTTATTTTTTAGGGATGGTTCCTATTAATTTATGTCTGTTTTCTTTCTGCCGCACTTTTCTATGAGAAACCTTTTTGGCAGCATTTTCTATATATGTGTATATAGACATCTGCTGGGGGTCAGAATTTCTCTCATTTCTGTGCATAACTACATAGACTGTAGATATTTAGGAACCATTTATTGGGCCTTTTATTATTATTATTGTATACATAGATGCATTTGCATATTTGTTTATTTATTGTGTTCAATGATTCAAGCAGCAAAAAAACTTTTAATCATGTCCAACTTTTAATCGTGTTCAATATCTAGATTATATATCATGTATTTTGTCTACACTGTGGAGTGTCTTCTAGATTATATAGATTGTATTTAACTACACTGTGGAGTGTCCTCTGGCTTAGTCCCCCTGTTTGTTTTGTCCTCTTGTGTTTTTTCCCAGTTTTCTCCGTTCTGATTGCCTGATGAAGCGGGAGCTTTGCCCGTGAAACGTGTTGCATTACCTGGAGAATCCCTAATAAATAATACTGTTGTCTATCAACGGCTCATTGGCTGGTCTTTGCTTGAGGGAGGTGAATCCACCGACATCCCTCCCCCCCTTTTTTAACGATTTTAAATATTTTATGCTTGTTGGCGCCCCTGCTGTTTGACGATTTCATTGATTAAGTCCACCCTGGGTGGAGGGGTGCATCCCCATCTCTTTTTCTTGTCTACAGAGAGTGACATTTTTAATACCTGAGTGGGGTCAGGTTATAATTCTCCCCACCTGCCGTTCCAGTGGTTGCCTGTGTGGTAACCCAATTTTGTGAGTATATCAACTATTCATTTACATTTGTTTCCAATTATCCTGACATACTACAACATATCGGGCTCTCGGTCTCATTTTTGTTTTTCATAAGCTGGGTTTAATTTAGATTTACACTTCAATCCTGAATGTTTATAGATATCTTCCTGTGTACAGTTTACTAGTGGTCGCTCATCACTTTTCCTCAAAAAATACTTCTTTAAACAAAGTTTCCTCATAAATTTCTTAATGCCAATAAAAGCCTCAAATGTATTTAATTTATTTCCTGGTGCAAACTTGATACCTTTTGTGAGTACTTCATGCTCTACTGTGGTCAGGGTCCTAGGGCTAAGATTAAATACCCCTCCCTCCCCTACCGGTATAACAACATCTGTTGGTTTTTCTATCTTTTGCGATTTCTTAGATAACCCCCTTCCCCTCCTCCCTCTTGCCTTATATTTAAGTTTTTTTCTTTGATGTAATCCATTCTCTGCTGGTGTAATTTGTCGGGGTGATTTTTCTTTTGTTGCTGTTGTTTTGTAATGCTTCTTGTTTCCCTTTGAAAATTTGGCATTCCGAATGTTAGCGCGGTTCGGTAATCTAAAAAATGTACATGGGATTTTGGGTTAGCCCCTAAGGCGCTGTACCTGTTGGATGTGGGGACGTTTATATGTAACTGTGCATCTTCTTTACCCCTATGTTCTTTAACTGTTGCTTTGGTGCCTGATAATGTGGTTTGCCTAGACTGCACACCTAAGCTGCTCTGACTGTTATGATGACTCATTAAGAGTTTGCTCCCTCCTTCGCAAATTTATATATGTCCCATTGGGAACGATTCCATCTATTTGGTCCGGGGGGCCCTGGGCCCTCCCTGGTGCTCTGGAGGAGATTCATCGATGACGCCTTTTTTATTTGGCAGGGGAGTAAATCCAGTCTGGATACATTCATTGGCTGGATCAATGCCAATGATTACAATCTGAAATTTACAGGTGATTGTGGTCAGCAGATGGTTAATTTTTTGGACCTGACAATTTTTAGAGAAGAAGGGCAAATATTAACAAAAACTTATTTGAAACCGGTGGACACTAATAGCTATATTAACGTGGACAGCTGTCAGCACCTTAAATGGCTTATGAACATCCCAGGAGGTCAGTTCCTAAGGTTAAGGAGGAACTGCTCCAAGATTACAGACTTTGATGCAGAAGCAGAAGTTTTGCAGGACAGATTTGAACAGAAAGGATACGCTGAGGAATTAATTTCAAAAGCTAAGGAAAGAGCAATACAGAAAGGCAGAAACTTTTGCAGGATAAAAATAAACAACCTGAGCATATAGATCAACAACCCAATTTAATTATGCAGTATTCCTCACAGGCTCCAAAAGTCAGGAATATAGTGGGCAAATACAGGCATTTACTGAGGGAGGATCCCCTACTTACATCTATTCTACCGGAGAATCCCACAATGATCTTTAGGAAAACAAGAAATCTGGGTAATATTTTGGCCCCCACTACAAAATCAATTAAACCGAAAAAAATAAGTGGGTACTTTAAGAAATGTGGGTTCTGCAGGGCGTGCCGCAAGTCCAATTTACTTGTTGAAAGGATTTATAATATCTCCTCCAGTAAAGAAACCTTTAAAATCAAAGATGTCACAAATTGCGACACAAAGGGAGTCATCTATGTTTTAATATGCCTTTGTCAAAAACAATATCTGGGAAGAACAAAGCGTGCTTTGAAGGAAAGATTAAGCGAGCATTGCACGAATATTAAAAAAGGGAATAAACAGCATTACCTTTCAGCACATTATAAAAGTGAACACGGATGTTCCTTTAAGGGAACCAAATACTGTGCAATAGAACAAGTAAACAAATCATGGAGAGGCGGGGATTATTTATTAGAAATGGCACGAAGAGAAACTATGTGGATCTTCAATCTTGATTCTTTGATCCCACATGGATTGAATAAAGATTTAGATTTACACACATTTGAGTGACAAGGTCACATGGGCAAGGTTCTATAAGCAGGTCTCCGATTCCCCTCCGCAACCCAGCTTTGAGAAAGGGAGGTGTTCCTCCCGAAACGTCAGCCGTGGTTGCCATTGTGACGTCACACACTAGAGGGGAAGGAGACTTGCTGAAGCTGCACAGCCGCCAACACCATCTAAAACTACGGAAGTTCCATCTCCGTACAGGCGCCTCAGCCCTCCGGAATCCTAGGGAGCCGGGCTAACCAGCCCGACGTCACCATTCGTCCAGTCTCTCTCACCCTGCTGCCGGCGGGGCCGGTGAGATAGAGCGGCTCCCCACCACAGCACTCCATCTTCACTGAGCAGACCAGGACGGGTGAGAAGTATCTATTACGAATTGTATGCATCTCTACTATTTGTTACCAATACTCTAACTAGGAGGCATCAGACATTATACTCCACAGTGAGTTTTAATATGAATTAAGAAGCTTGCAAAATCACTGTTTGGCCAGAACAAGGCAGGATTCTATTGTGACATATGTATTGTGGGACATTGACGCTGGCAAGACCTAATCAATTCAAAACTATAATAAGAACCAGCATTTTATTTTTACTAATTTAATTTCCATTTTTATGCAGATCTACTTTGTTTTTATGGACTTTTTTAGACTCTAAGGGCAATATCCCTGATTAAATTAGTGCAATACCCATTAAAGGATATTCTTATACTTAGCGCAGTCTGTTATTTGTATATTGCATTTGAAAACAATTAAGGAAGTGGGATCCCTTTTACAGCACCTGCAGCATATCTGTATAGGCTCAACACTACATGATTTTAGATCTATATATAGTGCAGCGCTCCTCAGCACCGCCCAGTGCCACTCAGCCAATCACCCACTGCGCTGGGATCAGCTGATCGTCCTGATCAGCTGATCCCTCTCCTACTGGCATAAAGGTCCTGCCTCCCAGCACGGGTGCGCGTAGCTCTCCATCTGTGTGCACTAGAAGGCTCAGACAAACCAGATGCATGTTGCTGTGCGGAAACCACCGGTCTGAACGCGGAGACCGCCGCCCCGCTGCCAGACCGCGCGGCGGCATCTCCGCAATCCATTACAGTTTCATAGGAAAATGCCATGTCCGCCTCAGCATCCATGGAGGCATCATCCTTTATATTATGAAGCCACCGATATACGTAGGTGAGTTGTGCTGCAAGATAATATAACTGAAAATGGGGAAGGGCAAGACCCCCTTTGGACACCGGTAGCCTTAAAGTATCAATAGATAATCTAGGGGGACGATAAGCCCACAGAAAACTTAGAACCATTGAATTTAATTTATTAAAGTGTTGATTAGGAATCCATATCGGGGACATAAGTAGCACATATAGAAGTTTAGGTACTACAATCATTTTAATGGTGTTTGTACGGCCTAGTAGATCCAGAGGTAAGGATGACCACCTTTTAAGTTTTTCTTCAAAAGAAGCCATAACGGGGAGAATGTTGTTGTGAGAAAACGCGGAAAAGCCGCCGCGTGCGCTCAGACTAGTTCCAGGGTGTTGATGATCAAGGACCTCACACCCAAGATTAGGGACTTGTGTTATCATTCTGTTATACCTCAGACTAGTTCCAGGGTGTTGATGATCGAGGACCTCACACCCAAGATTAGGGACTTGTGTTATCATTCTGTTATACCTCAGACTAGTTCCAGGGTGTTGATGATCAAGGACCTCACACCCAAGATTAGGGACTTGTGTTACCATTCTGTTATACTTCAGACTAGTTCCAGGGTGTTGATGATCACGGAGCTCACACCCAAGACTAGGCATTGTTTATTATCTGTTATGACTTTCTGCTTTCCTGACCACTCTTCTGTTCACTGATTTGGTACTTCGCTATATCTGATACTCTGTTGCCAAACCCTGCTTGCCTTTGGATTACCAAATCAGCCTTCTGTCTTTGTACTGTGTATGTCCGTGTGTTGCCGACCTGGCTTGTCTGACCTTGAGAGCTATCTCCCCAGTTAAGAGATAGTTCACAGACCAGTCAGTGACATCCTCTATTGGTGTCACTCTCGCTCTGGTCCTTCCCTCTCCCAGTCTGACTCCTCCCTGCGGGAGAGTCTCAGGCTGCTGGAAAGTACTTACTCTAGCAGTATTCCTTACTGCCTTGTACCTGTCTTCCTGGTATTGTTCTCAAAGTATTACTGTTGCACCAAACACTCACATCTCTCAGGTGTCCAGAGGTTAGTAATATATCTGATTATCGGTGATACTGCAGATCATCAATAGTCAGGTATATATCTGTATTTTGGTGATACTGCAGATCACCAATAATCAGATCCTCTCTGTGTTACACCGATCGTTACAGAACGGCAGACCCAAAAAATGCAAATGGACGCACTCACCAGCCGTCTGGGCACACTTACCACTTCTGTGGAAAACATCAATATAGTGCTAGGCAGTCACCAGACGGTAATGGACGCTTTGTCTGGATCTTTACAAACCCTCCAGACGGCAGTGAAGGATGTGCGATCTCCTCTTAGCACAGACATACGTATGCCTGTACCTGAAAAATTTTCTGGTCACAGATCTGACTTCCAAAATTTTAGAAGTAGAGTGTTGTGTTATCATACTTTGAGTTAAGACCTAATTCTTCAGGAACTGTGGCCCAAAGGGTTACCTTTATTAAAACCTTGTTATCTGGCGATTCTCAGACCTGGGCGTATAGTCTTCCCACCAGTCACCAGGCCCTGACCTCTGTAGAGGAATTTTTTTAAAGCTATGGCTATAATTTACGACGATCCAGACATTGCCTCGACTTCTGAGCAGAAGCTCAAACTTTTACGTCAAGGCAAGAGTCCGGTTGAAGATTATGCTGCTGTATTTAGGAGATGGTCAGTATCGGCCAGGTGGGACACATTTGCCCTTTTAGATTTGTTTTTTATCAGGGTTGTCAGACGAGGTCTCCGATCTTATGTTAAGTCAGCCGGAACCTAAGTCCATCGATGAAGCCATTTCATCGGCCATCAGGATAGATCACCGGCTGCAATATAAGAGACAGACCCGGGGTAAAAACCATGTGAGAATGGTGTCCCACGCTGCTCCCCCAGTGACTGCACTTCCACCCGCTTCACCTCCACCAGAGCCAATGCAGATTGGTCGGTCAAAGTTGTCTCAAGTGGAGCAGAAACGCAGAATCTCAGAGCGTCTCTGTCTTTATTGTGCAGAGGGGGGCCATAGAGTACAGAATTGCCCTAAGAAGTCAGGAAACGCTACTGCCTAGGTGTAGTCGGGGGTAATACCCTAGGCATGCAATTTTTACCCCTAGATGATAAACGTTTGCTTCTTCCCTGTACTATTTCATGGGGAGATAGGTCTGAAGTCACTGAAGCCTTCATTGACTCGGGCTCAGCGGCTAATTTTATGGATTTTGAATTTGCAAAAAAATTGGGTATCCCGGTCACCCCGGTAGAACCACAGATACAGGTTACTGCAGTAGATGATTCCCCTCTGCAGGGTAACAGTCCTCTGTCACAGACTCCAGAAGTGGGGGTCACTATCGGGGTGTTGCATAGGGAAAATTAGTTTTTTTTTGTGTTACATATGACAACCTCTACGATCATTCTTGGCATGCCTTGGTTACAACTTCACTCACCTCAGATTAACTGGGCCACTGGTCAGCTAACGAGCTGGTCTTCCCAGTGTTTTCATCATTGTTTAGCGAAGGTAACCTTGGGTGAGACCAAGATTCATGTGGAAGGATTGCCAGATCAGTATTCTGAGTTTGCAGACGTGTTTTGTCCTAAATCGGCCAATAAACTTCCTCCACACCGCCCTTTCAATTGTCCTATTGATCCCTGGTCTGGTTGTATGCCCCCTAGAGGTCATCTCTACAATTTATCTGGGCCCGAAAAATTGGCCATGCAGGAATACATCCGTGAAAATTTAGCTAAAGGGTTCATTCGCCCTTCCCGGTCGCCTGCTGGTGCAGGTTTCTTTTTTGTAAAGAAAAAAGACTGAGGCCTTCGGCCGTGCATTGATTATCGGGGCATGTATAAAATCACAGTAAAAAATCGCTATCCATTGCCTTTGATAGACGATTTATTTACTCAGGTCACCAATGCTAAGATCTTCTCGAAATTGGATTTGCGGGGTGCATACAACCTGGTATGGATCAGAGAGGGAGATGAATGGAAGACAGCCTTTAACACACCCGATGGGCATTACGAGTACATGGTGATGCCCTTCGGGTTGTGTAACGCCCCGGCCGTCTTTCAGGAACTCATTAATGAGGTGTTCAGAGAGGTTTTAGGCAAATTTGTCCTAGTATATTTGGATGATATACTAATCTTCTCAGCCAATCTCTCAGAGCATAGGGATCATGTCAGGTTTGTGTTGCACAAGCTAAGACAAAACATGTTATATGCCAAATTGGAGAAATGCATTTTTGAGGTAACATCTGTCACCTTTCTGGGGTATATAATTTCTACCTCAGGCCTTTCTATGGACCCTGCCAAGGTCTCTGCTGTTCTGGAGTGGCCTCAGCCCGTGGGTCTGAAAGCTCTCCAGAGATTCTTGGGGTTCGCTAACTACTATAGAAGGTTCATAAAGGGGTACTCCACAGTCATCGCACCCCTTACCAGTCTCACAAAGAAAGGGGCAGATACTAACCACTGGTCCTCCGAAGCTCTTGCTGCTTTCTCCACCTTGAAGGAATTGTTTTGTACAGCACCCATTTTAAGACACGTTGACATCTCCTCTCCCTTTATTGTGGAGGTAGATGCCTCAGAGGTTGGGGTAGGGGCTGTGCTGTCTCAGCGTTCTGGGTTGCAAGGAAGGTTACACCCGTGTGCCTATTTCTCTCGTAGATTTTCACCCGCAGAGAAAAACTATGATATAGGCAACAGGGAGCTCCTAGCCATTAAATTGGCCTTTGAGGAATGGCGTCATTGGCTAGAGGGAGCAGAACATACGATTACAGTTTACACTGATCACAAAAATTTGGAATACATCGAGGGGGCTAAGAGATTGAGTCCCCGACAGGCTCGGTGGTCACTGTTTTTCTCGAGATTCAGATTTATAATCACGTATACCCCGTGTAGTAAAAACATTAAAGCAGACGCTTTATCCACATGTTTCGAGCCAGAGACAGCACAGCCCTCAGACCCAGAGACTATTCTCCCACAGAAAATGGTGTTGGCAGCCACAGAGACCTGGAGGAACTGGACTGAAACTTTAAGTCCTTTCCAACAGGACGACCCGGAGGGAAAGCCTGAAGGGGTCATGTTTGTACCGTTGCCATTCCGCCTCCAGATTTTGCAGATGTTCCACTCCCACAAGAATGCTGGACATCCTGGTGCCACCAGAACACAGGATCCTGTTGCTAGGTGTGCATGGTGGCCTTCATTGGCAACTGACTGCAAGGAGTATGTGAGAGAATGTGCAGTATGTGCTAGAAGTAAACCCTCCCGTCAGGCACCTGTGGGAACATTGCAGCCTTTACCCACCCCGAGTGAACCCTGGACCCATTTGTCCATGGATTTTGTGGGCGAACTCCCGAAGTCTGAGGGCATGTCAGTCATTTGGGTGGTAGTCGACAGATTCAGTAAAATGGCCCATTTCGTGCCCCTGAAAGGACTCCCCTCGGCCCAGGAGTTGGCCGATCTTTTCATTCTGCATATCTTCCGGCTACACGGTATTCCGGAAAATATAGTGTCTGATCGGGGAGTCCAATTTGTTTCTAAATTTTGGAGGGCATTCTGTCATCAGTTGGGCATGGAACTGTCGTTTTCGTCGGGCTACCACCGACAGACCAATGGTCAGACCGAGAGAATTAATCAATCTCTGGAAAACGTCGGGAAGGAATTTTTCCCTTTAGGGGCTAATTGGACCATGCCTTGTAAGGGTTTTTTCGCCTTCCTCTGGATCAACAGGGATATGTGAGGGAGCAGGCTGGTGTTGTACTTTATACTGGTTGAACTGTGGGCGTATGTCTTTTTTCAACCAAAATAACTATGTAACTATGTAACAGTTTTTAACCACTTCCCGACCGCCCAACGCACAGAGGCGGCCGGGAAGTGGACCCCGCAAGGACCGCCGCATGCACATAGGCGGCGGTCCTTGTAGGGGCATGGGCGGCGCGATCGCGTCATTCGTGACACGATTGGCCGCCGGCGACTGGCTCCGCCCACCTCGCACTGTAACCCGCCGGCCGTTCGGAAGCGCCGGCGGGTTACTAGCACCCGGATCGCCGCACACAAAGTGTATAATACACTTTGTAATGTATACAAAGTGTATTATACAGGCTGCCTCCTGCCCTGGTGGTCCCAGTGTCCGAGGGACCACCAGGGCAGGCTGCAGCCACCCTAGTCTGCACTCAAGCACACTGATTTCCCCCCCTGCCCCCTGATTGCCCACAGCACCCCTCAGACCCCCCCTGCCCACCCCCCAGACCACTGTTTGCACCCAATCACCCCCCTAATCACTCAGCAATCACTCCCTGTCACTATCTGTCAACGCTATTTTTTTTTTATTCCCTAAACTGCCCCCTGCTCCCTCCTGATCACCCCTCACCCCTCAGATTCTCCCCAGAACCCCCCCCAGACACCCCTCCCCCTTGTACTGTATGTATCTATCCCCCTGATCACCTGTCAATCACCTGTCAATCACCTATCAATCACCTGTCAATCACCCATCAATCACCCCCTGTCACTGCCACCCATCAATCAGCTCCTAACCTGCCCCTTGCGGGCAATCTGATCACCCACCCACACCAATAGATCGCCCGCAGATCCGACGTCCGATCACCTCCCAAGTGCAGTGTTTACATCTGTTCTCTACCCTAAACACCCACTAATTACCCATCAATCACCCATCAATCACCCCCTATCACCACCTGTCACTGTTACCCATCGGATCAGACCCTAATCTGCCCCTTGCGGGCACCCAATCAACCGCCTACACGCTCAGATTGCCCTCAGACCCCCCCTTATCAATTCGCCAGTGCAATATTTACATCTGTTCTTCCCTGTAATAACCCACTGATCACCTGTCAATCACCTGTCAATCACCCATCAATCACCCCCTGTCACTGCCACCCATCAATCACCCCCTGTCACTGCCACCCATCAATCAGCCCCTAACCTGCCCCTTGCGGGCAATCTGATCACCCACCCACACCAATAGATCGCCCGCAGATCCGACGTCCGATCACCTCCCAAGTGCAGTGTTTACATCTGTTCTCTACCCTAAACACCCACTAATTACCCATCAATCACCCCCTGTCACTGCTACCTATCAGATTAGACCCCTATCTGCCCCTAGGGCACTCAATCACCCGCCCACACCCTCAGAACGCCCTCAGACCCCAGCCCTTATCACCTCGCCAGTGCATTGCTTGCATCTATTCCCCCCTCTAATCACACCTTGAGACACCCATCAATCACCTCCTGTCACCCCCTAGCACACCTACCCATCAGATCAGGCCCTAATTTGCCCCGTGTGGGCTCCTGATCACTTGGCCAAACCCTCAGATCCCCCTCAGACCCCCTTCCGATCACCTCCCCAGTGCATTGATTGCATCTATTTTCCCCTCTAACCACCCCCTGAGACACCCATCAATAACCTCCTGTCACCCCCCTAGCACTCCTATCCATCAGATCAGGCCCAATACAACCTGTCATCTAAAAGGCCACCCTGCTTATGACCGGTTCCACAAAATTCGCCCCCTCATAGACCACCTGTCATCAAAATTTGCAGATGCTTATACCCCTGAACAGTCATTTTGAGACATTTGGTTTCCAGACTACTCACGGTTTTGGGCCCCTAAAATGCCAGGGCGGTATAGGAACCCCACAAGTGACCCCATTTTAGAAAAAAAGACACCCCAAGGTATTCTGTTAGGTGTATGACAAGTTCATAGAAGATTTTATTTTTTGTCAAAAGTTAGCGGAAATTGATTTTTATTGTGTTTTTTTCACAAAGTGTCATTTTTCACTAACTTGTGACAAAAAATAAAATCTTCTATGAACTCGCCATACACCTAACGGAATACCTTGGGGTGTCTTCTTTCTAAAATGGGGTCACTTGTGGGGTTCCTATACTGCCCTGGCATTTTAGGGGCCCTATACCGTGAGGAGTAGTCTAGAAAAGAAATGCCTCAAAATGACCTGTGAATAGGACGTTGGGCCCCTTAGCGCACCTAGGTTGCAAAAAAGTGTCACACATGTGGTACCGCCGTACTCAGGAGAAGTAGTATAATGTGTTTTGGGGTGTATTTTTACACATACCCATGCTGGGTGGGAGAAATCTCTCTGTAAATGGACAATTGTGTGTAAAAAAAATCAAACAATTGTCATTTACAGAGATATTTCTCCCACCCAGCATGGGTATGTGTAAAAATACACCCCAAAACACATTATACTATTTCTCCTGAGTACGGCAGTACCACACGTGTGGCACTTTTTTACACCCTAAGTACGCTAAGGGGCCCAAAGTCCAATGAGTACCTTTAGGATTTCACAGGTCATTTTTGTTTCAAGACTACTCCTCACGGTTTAGGGCCCCTAAAATGCCAGGGCAGTATAGGAACCCCACTAATGACCCCATTTTAGAAAGAAGACACCCCAAGGTATTCCGTTAGGAGTATGGTGAGTTCATAAAAGATTTTATTTTTTGTCACAAGTTAGCGGAAAATGACACTTTGTGAAAAAAAACAATTAAAATCAATTTCCGCTAACTTGTGACAAAAAAATAAAATTTTCTATGAACTCACCATACTCCTAACGGAATACCTCGGGGTGTCTTCTTTCTAAAATGGGTCATTAGTGGGGTTCCTATACATTTTAGGGGCCCTAAACCGTGAGGAGTAGTCTTGAAACAAATATGACCTGTGAAATCCTAAAGGTACTCATTGGACTTTGGGCCCCTTAGCGCAATTAGGGTGCAAAAAAGTGCCACACATGTGGTATCACCGTACTCAGGAGAAGTAGTATAATGTGTTTTTGGGTGTATTTTTACACATACCCATGCTGAGTGGGAGAAATCTCTCTGTAAATGGACAATTGTGTATAAAAAAAATCAAACAATTGTCATTTATAGAGATATTTCTCCCACCCAGCATGGGTATGTGTAAAAATACACCCCAAAACACATTATACTACTTCTCTTGAGTATGGCAGTACCACATGTGTGGCACTTTTTTACACCCCAAGTGCACTAAGGGGCCCAAAGTCCAATGAGTACCTTTAGGATTTCACAGGTCATTTTTGTTTCAAGACTACTCCTCACGGTTTAGGGCCCCTAAAATGCCAGGGCAGTATAGGAACCCCACTAATGACCCCATTTTAGAAAGAAGACACCCAAAGGTAATCCGTTAGGAGTATGGTGAGTTCATAAAAGATTTTATTTTTTGTCACAAGTTAGCGGAAAATGACACTTTGTGAAAAAAAACAATTAAAATCAATTTCCGCTAACTTGTGACAAAAAAATAAAATCTACTATGAACCCACCATACTCCTAACGGAATACCTCGGGGTGTCTTCTTTCTAAAATGGGGTCATTAGTGGGGTTCCTATACATTTTAGGGGCCCTAAACCGTGAGGAGTAGTCTTGAAACAAATATGACCTGTGAAATCCTAAAGGTACTCATTGGACTTTGGGCCCCTTAGCGCAGTTAGGGTGCAAAAAAGTGCCACACATGTGGTATCACCGTACTCAGGAGAAGTAGTATAATGTGTTTTTGGGTGTATTTTTACACATACCCATGCTGAGTGGGAGAAATCTCTCTGTAAATGGACAATTGTGTATAAAAAAAATCAAACAATTGTCATTTATAGAGATATTTCTCCCACCCAGCATGGGTATGTGTAAAAATACACCCCAAAACACATTATACTACTTCTCTTGAGTATGGCGGTACCACATGTGTGGCACTTTTTTACACCCCAAGTGCACTAAGGGGCCCAAAGTCCAATGAGTACCTTTAGGATTTCACAGGTCATTTTTGTTTCAAGACTACTCCTCACGGTTTAGGGCCCCTAAAATGCCAGGGCAGTATAGGAACCCCACTAATGGCCCCATTTTAGAAAGAAGACACCCCAAGGTAATCCGTTAGGAGTATGGTGAGTTCATAAAAGATTTTATTTTTTGTCACAAGTTAGCGGAAAATGACACTTTGTGAAAAAAAACAATTAAAATCAATTTCCGCTAACTTGTGACAAAAAAATAAAATCTTCTATGAACTCACCATACTCCTAACGGAATACCTCGGGGTGTCTTCTTTCTAAAATGGGGTCATTAGTGGGGTTCCTATACATTTTAGGGGCCCTAAACCGTGAGGAGTAGTCTTGAAACAAATATGACCTGTGAAATCCTAAAGGTACTCATTGGACTTTGGGCCCCTTAGCGCAGTTAGGGTGCAAAAAAGTGCCACACATGTGGTATCACCGTACTCAGGAGAAGTAGTATAATGTGTTTTTGGGTGTATTTTTACACATACCCATGCTGAGTGGGAGAAATCTCTCTGTAAATGGACAATTGTGTATAAAAAAAATCAAACAATTGTCATTTATAGAGATATTTCTCCCACCCAGCATGGGTATGTGTAAAAATACATCCCAAAACACATTATACTACTTCTCTTGAGTACGGCGGTACCACATGTGTGGCACTTTTTTACACCCCAAGTGCACTAAGGGGCCCAAAGTTCAATGAGTACCTTTAGGATTTCACAGGTCATTTTGCGACATTTGGTTTCAAGACTACTCCTCACGGTTTAGGGCCCCTAAAATGCCAGGGCAGTATAGGAACCCCACTAATGACCCCATTCTAGAAAGAAGACATCCAAAGGTATTCTGTTAGGCATATGGTGAGTTCATAGAAGATGTTATTTTTTGTCACAAATTAGCGGAAAATGACACTTTGTGACAAAAACCAATTAAAATCAATTTCCGCTACCTTGCGACAAAAAATAAAATCTTCTATGAACTCGCCATACTCCTAACGGAATACCTTGGGGTGTCTTCTTTCTAAAATGGGGTCATTAGTGGGGTTCCTATACTGCCCTGGCATTTTAGGGGCCCTAAACCGTGAGGAGTAGTCTTGAAACAAAAATGACCTGTGAAATCCTAAAGGTACTCATTGGACTTTGGGCCCCTTAGCGCAGTTAGGGTGCAAAAAAGTGCCACACATGTGGTATCGCCATACTCAGGAGAAGTAGTATAATGTGTTTTGGGGTGTATTTTTACACATACCCATGTTGAGTGGGAGAAATCTCTCTGTAAATGGACAATTGTGTGTAAAAAAAAATCAAACAATTGTCATTTACAGAGATATTTCTCCCACCCAGCATGGGTATGTGTAAAAATACACCCCAAAACACATTATACCACTTCTCCTGAGTACGGCAAAACCACATGTGTGGCACTTTTTTGCAGCCTAACTGTGCTAAGGGGCCCAAAGTCCAATGAGCACCTTTAGGCTTTACAGGGGTGCTTACAATTTAGCACCCCCCAAAATGTCAGGACAGTAAACACACCCCACAAATGACCCCATTTTGGAAAGTAGACACTTCAAGGTATTCAGAGAGGAGCATGGTGAGTCCGTGGCAGATTTCATTTTTTTTTTCGCAAGTTAGAAGAAATGGAAACTTTTTTTTTTTGTCACAAAGTGTCATTTTCCGCTTACTTGTGACAAAAAAGAATATCTTCTATGAACTCACTATGCCTCTCAGTGAATACTTTGGGATGTCTTCTTTCCAAAATGGGGTCATTTGGGGGGTATTTATACTATCCTGGAATTCTAGCCCCTCATGAAACATGTCAGGTGGTCAGAAAAGGTAGAGATGCTGGAAAATGGGAAAATTCACTTTTGCACCATAGTTTGTAAACGCTATAACTTTTACCCAAACCAATAAATATAGGCTGAATGGTTTTTTTTTAATCAAAAACATGTTTGTCCACATTTTTCGTGCTGCATGTATACAGAAATTTTACTTTATTTGAAAAATGTCAGCACAGAAAGTTAAAAAATCATTTTTTTGACAAAATTCATGTCTTTTTTGATGAATATAATAAAAAGTAAAAATCGCAGCAGCAATCAAATAGCACCAAAAGAAAGCTTTATTAGTGACAAGAAAAGGAGCCAAAATTCATTTAGGTAGTAGGTTGTATGAGTGAGCAATAAACCGTGAAAGCTGCAGTGGTCTGAATGGAAAAAAAGTGCCTGGTCATTAAGGGGGGTAAAGCCCACGGTCCTCAAGTGGTTAAGGTGTTATGTGGCGGATGCACAGACTGATTGGGTCAAGTTCTTGCCGTTTGCAGAATTTGCACACAATAATTTGAAAAGCTCTTCTTCTGGATTCTCTCCATTTCAGGTGGTAACAGGAAGGTTGCCTAAGTTCTCCCCATTGCCAGTAGCTTCTACTCCGTTTCCAGCTCTGGAGGCTTGGCAAAAGTCATTTAAAAACATTTGGGGAATGGTGAAAAAGAATCTAGAGAAGGCTTTTCAGAGTCAGAAAGGACAAGCTGACAAGAAACGTTCCATAGAGTGGAAGTTTCGGCCAGGAGACTTGGTCTGGGTGTCCACTCGTCATTTGGCCCTAAAACAGCCTTCACCCAAGCTAGGACCCAGATTCGTGGGCCCTTTCCCAGTAACCAGGAAAATCAACAATGTTACTTATGCCATTGATCTTCCTGCCAGTATGCGGGGTGTGAGATAATTCCATGTATCCCTGCTTAATCCAGCAGTGCAGGTGGATTCCACTCCTCCTCCCCCTGTGATGGTGGACGACCAACCTGAGTATGAAGTGGAAAAGATTTTAGACTCACGTATTGTACAGAACTCAGTACAGTATTTGGTTCACTGGAAGGGTTATGGCATTGAGGAAAGAACATGGGTACCTGAGTACCGCATGCATGCGGATGAATTGAAGAGGGAGTTCCACGCCCTATATCCTGAGAAACCGGGTAGGAGCTGTCCGGAGTCCACTCCTCAGGGGGGGGGGGTACTGTGAGAAAACGCGCGCTCAGACTAGTTCCAGGGTGTTGATGATCAAGGACCTCACACCCAAGATTAGGGACTTGTGTTATCATTCTGTTATACCTCAGACTAGTTCCAGGGTGTTGATGATCGAGGACCTCACACCCAAGATTAGGGACTGTTATACCTCAGACTAGTTCCAGGGTGTTAATGATCAAGTACCTCACACCCAAGATTAGGGACTTGTGTTACCATTCTGTTATACTTTAGACTAGTTCCAGGGTGTTAATGATCACGGAGCTCACACCCAAGATTAGGCATTGTTTATTATCTGTTATGACTTTCTGCTTTCCTGACCACTCTTCTGTTCACTGATTTGGTACTTCGCTATATCTGAAACTCTGTTGCCAAACCCTGCTTGCCTTTGGATTACCAAATCAGCCTTCTGTCTTTGTACTGTGTATGTCCGTGTGTTGCCGACTAGTGTTGGGCGAACACCTGGATGTTCGGGTCCGTTCGCCGAACATGGGCCAGATGTTCGGCATGTTCGGCCCGAACCCCGAACTCCCCCGAACATCCCGCTTTTGGGGGCCTTATTGGGTCGCAGGCATAAGGGGGGAGCATGCCCCGGTCGCGGGGGGGGTCGGAAATTCCCCCCACCCCCTCCGCTAGCGCTCCCCCCTCTGCCCACTTCCCCATACAAAAATTTTGCGTAAAGTTCAATAGTACCTTCAGTGGCTAGCTGGCACTGTGGTGTGAGTGAGTAGGAGGAGTCTGAGTAGGACACGTTGAGGCCGGGCAGCAGGCGGTTCAGCGGTAGTACCCTTGTGGTACTTCCGCCCTTTCTCTGACCTCACGTCCTCTGCATACGAGGGTACGCGTCACGCGTACCCTCGTATGCGTCATCACGTAGAGGACGTGAGGTCAGAGAAAGGGCGGAAGTACCACAAGGGTACTACCGCTGAACCGCCCGCTGCCCGGCCTCAACGCGTCCTACTCGGACTCCTCCTACTCACTCACACCACAGTGCCAGCCAGCCAGCCAGCCACTGAAGGTACTATTGAACTTTACGGAAAATTTTTGTATGGGGAAGCGGGCAGAGGGTGGAGCACTAGCGGAGGGGGTGGGGGGAATTTCCAACCCACCCCCCCGCGACCGGGGCATGCTCCCCCCTTATGCCTGCGACCCCATAGGGGGGCAGTATTCGGCCGAACAGGGGCCCTGTTCGGCCTGTTCGGCTGGGCATTGAGCTGTTCGGGCGAACCTGAACTAAAAAGGCCGAACACCATGAGGTGTTCAGCCGAACTCGAACATCACCCGAACAGGGTGATGTTCTGCAGAACCCGAACAGTGGCGAACACTGTTCGCCCAACACTATTGCCGACCTGGCTTGTCCGACCTTGAGAGCTATCTCCCCAATTAAGAGATAGTTCACAGACCAGTCAGTGACATCCTCTATTGGTGTCACTCTCGCTCTGGTCCTTCCCACTCCCAGTCTGACTCCTCCCTGCTGGAGAGTCTCAGGCTGCTGGAAGGTACTTACTCTAGCAGTATTCCTTACTGCCTTGTACCTGTCTTCCTGGTATTGTTCTCAAAGTATTACTGTTGCACCAAACACTCATATCTCTCAGGTGTGCAGAGGTTAGTAATATATCTGATTATCGGTGATACTGCAGATCATCAATAGTCAGGTATATATCTGTATTTTGGTGATACTGCAGATCACCAATAATCAGATCCTCTCTGTGTTACACCGATCGTTTTAGTTGTTTAGAATGAATTGATCATTACGAGGAGTAATTGTTATGCCCAAATATCTAAAGGAAGAGCATATTTGTAGTGGAAGATTAGCAGGAAGGGTGTCCGGGGGGAGAGAATCAATGGGAAACAGAACCGATTTTGACCAATTTACCCGTAACCCAGATAAATCCCCAAAAAGATTATAATCCCACAACACTCTCCGCAAAGAGGGTCCAGGATTATCCAAATACAGTAGAACATCATCCGCGTATAACGAAATTTTTTCATGTACCCGTTTAATTATCCAGCCACCAATCTTTTGGTCATTTCTAATATAAGCTGCGAGGGGTTCCATAGCTAATGCAAAAAGCAGCGATGATAATGGGCACCCCTGCCTTGTGCCTCTACCGATACTAAAGGGAGCCGACAGGTGACCGTTTATTCACAGCCTTGCTGGGTTAGTATACAGAAATGACCCATTTCCTGAAGGCATCTCCAAATCTAAAAGCAGAGAGAGTTTCCAGGAGATACTGCCAGGAAACGGTATCAAACGCTTTGTTTGTATCCAGTGCAAGTAGAATTCTGGAGCCCGCATTGCTATGAGAGTGCTGAAGGTTAGAGAACAGACGTCTTAATTTTAACTTAGTAGATCTGGAGGGGATAAAACCCGTCTGGTCTGGGGATACCAATTTTTCAATGACCGACTTTAACCTACCTGGCAAAATTTTGGCAAGTACCTTAACATCGGTATTTAATAAAGAAATAGGGCGATATGAGTCGCATGAATCAGGATTTTTCCCCGGTTTAAGTAAAAGCATAATATGGGCTTCACACATGGGGCTTGATTCACAAAGCGGTGCTAACCTACTTAGCACGTCTAAAGTCTTTAGACGTGCTAACCAGGGTGCTAAGTAGGTTAGCACCGAATTATCTGATTCAGAAATTCGGTGCTAACCTACTTAGAACCCTGGTTAGCACGTCTAAAGACTTTAGACGTGCTAAGTAGGTTAGCACCACTTTTGAATCAAGCCCATAGAGTCCGGTAAAGTTTCCATCTCCAGCGCATTATTAAAAGTTTGTAACAGGACAGGAGCAGTGAGAGATCTGCTTTTGACGTACCACTCCGAGGGAATACCATCGGGTCCTGGGGCTTTGTTAGAGTTCAGATTCTTAATAGCATCAGAAATCTCTCCCAATGTTAAAGGGGCATCAAGCATTTGTCTATCCAGATCATCTAGAGTAGGTAATTGACAGTCCAACAAAAAACGGGTCAGAGAGGATTGGTCACACCTAGGGGCTTGTTTATATAAATTACTATAAAAGCCTCTAAAAGGTTCTAGTATCTCCTCAGATGTGCAGCATTCCTGACCTGACTCAGAAATAATTCTGGATATAGCAACTGGGGAATGTTGAGCACGTAGCATAGAAGCCAGGATTTTACTTGATTTATTACCACATTCAAACATTCTTTGATGAGCAATAAATTCCCGACGCTTTGCTCTATTAAGCAATACTAATTCATGATCACGTATAGCTTTCACCCATAACAAATAATTCTCAGGTGCGGGGCATTTTTCATATTCAGCTTTAATAGTACTCATAACATTACCAGTCCTGTTTATATAAGCCTCATCATTCCCCAATGTAATCCCCTTAATGTGACCAAAGTGTCCCCTCAGTGCTGCCTTAGAGGCATCCCATAAAATATCTTTAGTCACTGTACCCTTGTTTAACCGCCAGTAATCTTCCATCATAGACAAACAATGATTAACCACCACTTCATCCTGTAGCCATAATTGACCCATTCTACAACACCCCAATTTACCCCGAGAAGTAGAGGCCAGTGAACAACAAAAAGGGGAGTGATCCGAGATACCATGGGACTTGTATTCAAGTTTCTTAACTTTAGTTAAAGAGTCTTGCCAACCAATAATCATATCAATTCTAGACATGGAATTACATTAATCGGAGAAACATGAGAATGTTTTCTTATTTGGATTCTACCATCTCCAAATATTGTGTAGATTGTACTTTTGAACCCATTCCCCAAATGCAGACTGGCCTCTATGTTCACCAGGGCTAGATTTATCCAGAAAATGATTTAAAACAGCGTTGAAATCTCCACAGATTAGCGTGGGAGCAGATGAAAGCCCCTGAATATGAGCAATTAGTTTATACAAGACACTAACTTGAAAAGGGGGAGGTACATAAACGGACGCCACCGTGAAAATTTGACCTTCAAATGAGAACTGAATGACTGTAAAATGACCGAGTTGGTCTGAATAAACTGTTAAAATTTTTATCGGGGCATTTTTAGAAACTAGAATAACCGTGCCTCTAGAGCAGGGATGTCAAACCGGTCCTTCGAGGGCCGAGGTCCTCACACATTTTTGACACAGCTCAAATTAATTGATGGGTCTGAATCAGGAAAGGTGTGATCCATCAGGTAGAACACATTACTCTCTTTCTCAGTCCATCCTAAACACTGGCATGGAACTGGCCCTCCAGGCCTGGAGTTCGACACCTGTGCTCTAGTGTATGTGGAGTATTGCGATGCATAAACATTGGCTATCCATGTTTTTTTCAACGCCGTTAATTTGGAACCCACCAAGTGTGTTTCCTGCAAGCAGATGATGTGGGGGTTAAGTTTTTTAATGTAATCAAATACTAAGCGTCTCTTTATAGGGTGGTTAAGTCCCCTGATGTTCCACGAGATAATGTTAAGATCAGCCATTATCTAAAAATCGTAAATATTGGCACTCCTCACGAATTATAACACAGCACAGCACTAGGATTGCGAGATCAACATTGTCAACTGAAAAACACCCACCCAGGCCCATCCTAACCCACCCCGCAAGTTGTCCCAAACCACAACCCGCCTTATACATAGTTACATAGTTACATAGTTATTTTGGTTGAAAAAAGACATACGTCCATCGAGTTCAACCAGTATAAAATACCCAAACATCTGTGGCATTAAAGGGACATGAGGCCAGAGGGAACCCTCCCGAACCCATGCAAGGAAAAAACAACCCAACACCCACAGATACAATCCCCGAATATTATCATAGGATGCTAGATTAGAGTTAGTTCAGCATATGGTCACTATACATTGAAATACACGTTTCAAATACTTTAAAATAGAAAGGAATAATTATTTGAGATCTAGAAAAATAGGATCTTATCCTCATGAACCACACGTAGCTTAGCTGGGAACATCATGCTATACTTTACTTGCTTGTCACGAAGAATTTTCTTGACATCAAAGCCTTTGTTTCTGTATTTCAACAGAAAAATCTTGAATATATGTATATATGAATCTGGGAGTCATTAAACTGCAAGGGCTCCTTTAACTCGCGCACAACCTTCAGAATGTCATTTTTGTCTCTATAATTGAGCATTTTAGCAATCAGAGGACGTGGCGGGAGTCCTGGTTTAAGGGGTCCTCCCGGGATTCTGTGTGCGCGCTCAACGGAAAAAGTGCGCAAAGGCTTAAAATCAGGCAGTACAGATAGAATCCATTGCTTTGAAAAGTCTTCAGGGCATAGACCCTCCGCTTTCTCAGGGAATCCAACAAATCTTAAATTGCTTCTTCTAGACCTGTTCTTAACAGTGTGTGCATTAGCCAGTTTATTATGATAAGTTATTTCAGAATGCATAGGCCTTACTTCATCCTCTAGATCACTAATCCTCTTTCCTGCCTCCCCTGCCCTCTCCCTCATTTTTTGTAAGTCTGCTTTGACAAATGATAGTTCAATTTGAACTGTGTCAAATGTGCCTGTGATGAATGTTTTAAGCTCCGATATAGCCTCTAATAGTTGTAATCTGGAGGGCTCTTCCTCCCCCCGTGCATTCACGTGGGCAGCATTCGCTATGTCTGAGCTGCTTCCAGATCCCTTTTCTGGGGGAGAGATGTACTCACTACGTGAAGCTTTTGAAGTAACTTGTACAGGGGAAGCAGTTCCATCTTCTTCTAAAGGCAGTGTGTCATCCATAGCGTCCGGCGGCGGCAAGCTCTTCTCGCTGGAGGAGGGGGGGCTGCCATCTTAAGCAGCCCCATGTGCATACTGAGCCAGACGCTCCGACACTGCTGAAGACTTTTTCTCTGTTGGATTCGGGATGGTAAGGGTGCAGCTTCGGTCCACTGACTCTGAGGAGATTGATGGGGAAAGAAATTGCAGGCGTAGGGGTCAGGATATTTACAGAGGAATGTCTGTTCGGAGGAGCTCAGGAGCCACGCGTCCTCACAGCACCATAGCCAGGCCATGCCCCCCACACTTCTACTTTAGTTCCGTTTGTAACTGCACTATAGATACTAAAGTTTAGATACAGTGCACATTATGTATGGTCCAATTATCACCCTAACATATATAAGGTAACTATATACCTCCTTATAACTATAATAATTGTTATGATGACATACACGAGATACTAGTCTTAAAGAGACAACTACCCTATATTAAGTATAGATCAGATTGTTTACTCATTTTTTATATATTATTTTATATACATATTTTTTATGCAGGTTCTTTAAATGTGCTCTTATTTTGAGTCCCAATTGGGGTATTAAAGAGGAAGTGACCTCAACATTTGATACTATAAAAAATATCCGATGTGTTGCTTAATACTGCTTTAATAAATAAAAGTGTATGTTTGCTGTACTATACCTGTCAGATGTCCTTATTTATGTTACTGCATTGCTAGTAGACTGCGCAGCCACATGTTGGTTGGCAAGTTTACACAGTGCCATCCAGCTGATTCCTACTTCCTCCAGCAGCTCCTTTCTCCAGCAGCTCCTTCCTCCAATCACTGTGCAGCATGCAAGTTAGCTTCTGGTAGTGTACAGTTACAGTGATGTCATCTGGCTGCGACTGTGTATGCAGTGTCTGCCTGTGTTTTCCAGCCTGTCATTTTTCTGCTCTGTATTTTGTCTTTCCTCTGCTGACAGAACTATCCTCGGTCGTCAGTTCTATCCTCATTCCTTTGCTGTCAGGGCTATCCTCTCAGCTTGCTCTGCTGTCCTTGTGATTTACACACTGTAATATGCTTTTGACAGTGCTATCTTTCATTGTAAATCAAGTGTTTCTCTCCCCCTTCTTTCTTTACTGCTTACCTGACAGCTGCAGATCGTTATTCTAATTAGATTAGAATACAGTGCTGTTTTATGCTGGGCATACACGGATCCAATTATAAGCCGGATCGAGCCGCTGGCGCATCCCCGCTCGTCCGCGCGGATCGATTCCCGCTCATCGGGTTCGAGCGGGGAATCTATCCGGCAGGTCATCGGACCTGTCGGATATTATCAATCGAGCCATCAGCGGCTCGATTGATAAGGAAAGAAACTGCTGTGTATGCCCAGCATTAGACAGTGTTTTTGAAAACCGTAATACAGAGGTCCCCAACCTTTTCCGGCCCAGGGACCACTTTCTGACCAAATTTTTATTCGGGGACCGCGGGGGAAGGGGGGTGTTTTGGAGTGCGCGCGTCCTGGTGGACAGTGGCGTGCGTGGGGGGGGGGCATAGCTTCCCCAGTATGGCTAGTATAGTTACCCCAGTATAGCTAGTATAGTGTCCCAGTATAGCTAGTATAGTCCCAGTATGGGTAGGTAGTGCCCCAGTATAGCTAGTAAAGTGCCCAGTATGGCTAGTATAGTGACCAGTATGGCTAGTACAGTGCCCAGTATGGCTAGTACAGTGCCCAGTATAGCCCCAGTATAGCTAGTACAGTGCCCAGTTTAGCTAGTATAGTGCCCAGTATGGCTAGTATAGTACCCAGTATAGGTAGTATAGTGCCCAGTATGGCTAGTATAGCCCCAGTATGGCTAGTATAGCCCCAGTATAGCTAGTATAGCCCCAGTATAGCTAGTATAGGGCCCAGTATAGCGCCCAGCAGTGTTCTCCCCAGGATCAAACAGGTGGGCGGGCCGCCCATGTCAAATCAATTACCGCCCGCCTGGTTCCAGCTGTCATCACCCATGCCCGGATGTCAGGACGTGCCGGGCTCTCTCATAAAAATAAGCCAGCAGCGCTGTCCTGAATCTACTCCACTCTATGCACGAGATCTCGCGCTTCCCGGCGAGCTCATTCACCAATTGGCTGAGCCAATCGGCTGTCCTGAATCTGCTCCTCTATGCACGATATCTCGCGCTTCCCGGCGAGCTCCTGCACTGATTGGTGCAGGAGCAGTAGAGGCGGGGAGGCTAAGCCGATATCCCACTGGTGCGCATTACCGGCTGTCTGTCTAGGACACTGATTGAGCTGTAAATAAGCTCTGGGGTGGCTGACTGCATGTGATTGCAGCTGACTTTAAAAACTTTTAATATGCTGCACGATATTACTGGTGGGGGCGGGGGGTGTCAGTCGGTAGTATTGAAGACAGTGTGCAGGGGCTATATGTGACCAGGCCTGCACCCTCTTCAGAGGCCTCGGATTACTCAGTGGTTTGAGTATATATCGGGGAGCAGCCGCATTCCCACAGCTGACACATAAGTTACAATTATGCCCGTCCTCCACCCCAGTTCCTGCATGTCAGTGGATGCGGGATTTCCAACGGGGAGCCGTAGCTGACGTCATACGTCAGTTTCAAGAGATCGCGCTGCCAGATGTAATGGGAAGTTAGAAACCCCAGGGAACATGTGGCAGGCACAGAGCGAGATCTCTCTCACTAACGATGTGCATCAGAAGGGACTGAGGAGAAGAGAAGGAGGGCGGGCCATGCAGACCAGCCCTTAGAGACCTGGTAGGCAGCAGCACCCAGTGTTGTACTAGCTAACACCCCACTCAGCACATTCATCTTTCCCCATACAGCATGACCCTCTCTCCACACCCAGCAGTACACAACACAGCATGTAGCACGGCTCTCCTTCCCCACTCAGCAGCATTCAGCGCGTCCCTCCATTCCCACCCAGCAGCGTCCGGCGCGTCCCTCCTTCCCACCCAGCAGCGTCCAGCACGTCCCTCCTCCCCCCCACCCAGCAGCGTCCAGCGCGTCCCTCCTCCCCCCCACCCAGCAACGTCCAGCACGCCCCCCCCCCCACCCGGCAGCATCCCGCGCATCCCTCCTCCCCCCCCCCCCATCCGGCAGCATCCAGCGCGTCCCTCCTGCCCCATCCGGCAGCGTCCATCGTGTCCCTCCTCCCCCACTCAGCGCGTCCCTCCTCCCCCAACCAGCAGCGTCCAGCACGTCCCCCCCCCCGGCAGCGTCCAGTGCGTCCCTCCTCCCCCCCCACCCGGCAGCGTCCAGCGCGTCCCTCCTCCCCCCCCATCCGGCAGCGTCCAGCGCGTCCCTCCTGCCCCATCCGGCAGCGTCCATCGTGTCCCTCCTCCCCCACTCAGCGCGTCCCTCCTCCCCCCAACCAGCAGCGTCCAGCACATCCCCCTCCCCCGGCAGCGTCCAGTGCGTCCCTCCTCCCCCCCACCCGGCAGCGTCCAGCGCGTCCCTCCCCCCCCCCATCCGGCAGCGTCCAGCGCGTCCCTCCTGCCCCACCCGGCAGCGTCCAGCGCATCCCTCCTCCCCCACCCAGCAGCTTCCAGCGCGTCCCTCTTTTCCCACCCAGCAGCGTCCAGTGCGTTCCACCTTCCCCTGTCTCTATGCCCCGCATATGACACTCGCCCCAGGCCCCACGTACTCTAAGGCCCCCTCTGCCTGCACACAATCTGCAATACCCACTGATCCCCCTCAGCCCCCCAGGAAATATCATGCATAATAAATAACATTAAGGCTAGTTACACACCAGGACGTTGCGTTTAGGGGATGTTATAGGGCACATAGCATGCCCCTAACGCAACGCCTGGTGCTCTCTGGTGTGGACGTCGGAGTGAGTCGCGTTGTGCAGCTCACTCTGGCGTCCGTGATGCGTACTCTTGGACGCATGTGGCATCACGTGGTCCCGCACGGCCAATCGCCGCACAAAGCGGCTGCTCCAGGAAGTAAACACTGCACGTCACTGAGTGCAGTGAATATTAATTAGCCATGTGCCCGGCCGCTCTCCCCTCCTCCCCAAGATGACTGAGCATGTGCAAACAGTCTAACGCGGCTTAGCCGCATAGAACACACAGCATGCAGCACTTTGCTGCGTTACAATGTAACGCAACGTGGGCAGTGTGAACAGCCCACTTGTGTTACATTGCTGTGCGTTGGGGGAGCGTTACAGGCTGCACTAACATGCGCCTGTAACGTCCCTGTGTGCAAGAAGCCTAAGGCAATGGAGAGGGGGAAAACAATGAATTAAAAAAAACAAAACTATTAAATATTGGAAATGATAAATGTAAATACATGAAACAAAGTACAATGCATGAAAGAAAGGACAAGGGGTTGATTCATCAAAAAAGTTGCATTGATTTATTAGCGCGAGCAACAGGAGTGTAGCGTGCGTGCGTGCGTAACTAAGCAACGACCGCAGCTTACAAAGACGCGCTGTAGTGATGTATTGTGCCGCCCCACCCGGCTACTTTTTCATGCCACCCGGCTGGAAAAAAATCCTGGGGAGAACACTGCCCAGTATAGCTAGTATAGTGCCCAGTATAGCTAGTACAGTGTCCCGTATAGCCCCAGTATGGCTAGTATAGTGCCCCAGTATGGCTAGTACAGTGCCCAGTATGGCTAGTACAGTGCCCAGTATGGCTAGTACAGTACCCAGTATGGCTAGTACAGTGCCCAGTATAGCTAGTAAATCCCCAGTATAGCTAGTACAGTGCCCAGTATAGCTAGTATAGCCCCATTATAGTGCCCAGTATGGCTAGTATAGCCTCAGTATAGCTAGTACAGTGCCCAGTATAGCTAGTATAGCCCCAGTATAGTGCCCAGTATGGCTAGTATAGCCCCAGTATAGTGCTCAGTATAGCTAGTATAGCCACAGTATTGTGCCCAGTATGGCCAGTATAGCCCCAGTATGGCCAGTATAGTGCCCAGTATAGCCCCAGTATTGTGCCCAGTATGGCTAGTATAGCCCCAGTATAGCCCCAGTATAGCTAGTACAGTGCCCAGTATAGCTAGTTGCAAATCGGAAGCCACTCGAAATCATGATTACAATCAGGCTTCATTGCCTCAGGTGTGTGCATGGGAGACAGCGGGTTACTTATCCAGAAGTCTGCAGGCTTCTATGTATCCCACGTCTTGCACATGTCATCATATAGATGTCTCTAATATAACCTCTGACACAGCAAGATTTATTCATAATTGCATTTGGGGTATATCTATTATTTAAGTGTATACAGTATATCCAGGAATATTATAATGTTTATTGACTTATAATTTGTCATAAATACAGGGTTTTACATTGATTGATTGTTATTATATGAAATAGATGTTTTAGTCTGAGTGCCATCCCTTTCTTATGTCTCCTAAAGCACGATATTTGACCTGAAGAAGCGACTTGCGGTCGTGAAACATGTTGTTCTTAGTGTTAAATAAATTGATTTCTACTTCTATTATGTGTATGAGTCTTCATACCAGGTAAGACGTACCAACCTTACCTTTGATTATTTGCCATTTGCATTTTATACTTGGATACATAGGGCTTGATTCACAAAAGAGTGCTAACTGTTAGCACGGGCGTTTTCGCGCACATTTTCACATTGCGCGCGATCGCGAATTTTTGCGCAAATTGATAACGTTTTTGCACGAAAACGATATCGATTTCATAGGGAAATTCGTGTTTGCGCGCGAAACCGTTATTGTTTCAAGCGAAAATTCGCAATCGCGCGCAATGTGAAAATTTGCGCGAAAATGCCCGTGCTAACAGCACTCTTTTGTGAATCAAGCCCATAGTGTTTTATACTAAATAGTACCTCACGACGTAGGGTTACACCACGATAGCAATATAGTGGTGATTTTTTTCCCGGGAGCGACGACCTACAAGGCCGAGTGGAGACGGTACTTCTCCACATGTTTTGATGGGTTGCTTCTGAAGCAACCCAGATTTGTGAGTATATTTTCACTACGATAGACCAGGTTCTGCAGTGATAATACATGATATCGTGCTCCCAGTGTCCTTGTGTCTTTTTATTATTTTTATTATTATTTTTATTATTATTATTTATTATTATTTAGTACTATTACCGTCCAGGTAACCACTGTGTAGGCAGGTGGGGAGTATTAAACCTGTCCCCACTCAGGATTAAGAAGTCGCTCTCTGTAGATCGGAAGAAAGGGGATCACTTCCCATCCATCGGGGGGGGGATACAATGATTGTACAGTTGTACAGAGGTGCCAGTGGTATAAAAAAAAGGTAAAAACTTTAAAAAGGAGGAGGCAGCGGTGGACTTACCTCCTCAAGGTATACACAAGATAGTTGTTGATTTTTTTTTTTCAACAAAACAATTTATTCGCATACTCCAAACAAGTTCAATGCGTTTCGCGGGCATATCCCACTTCATCAGTATACACTGTAGGACAGAGACAAAAAACTGAACTAAGTACCAGTGCATGTTGGTATAATGATAGCTTTACCAGGATAAAATATTTGTACAGGGTTGCTGGGTGATTTGTGCATATCTGTATTGGTAGGGTCTTGTATAAATTGGATATCTATATGCAAAATGTTATGAAAACACTCAAAAATGGGCTATGGGTGTATTAGTTGGGAAAAAAGGGGGAGAACGAAAATTAGGGATGTGAAGATGCCTGGAGGGAAATGTCAAGGTAGAAATCAAAGTGTGTGATCATTAGTGATAGTAACGCTGAAAAAACAAGTGTACAAAGTTATATCTTTGGACAAGTTGGACAACTGCTTCAGAAGGTTAGACTCACCTCATACAGGTCTGTCAGCTTAGTGCCTCACAAAAGAGTGCTATTTGATAGCACGGCCGTTTTCGTGCGAATTTTCGCATTGCGCGCGATGGTTGCGCGTGAAAATGTTATCGTTTTGTGTGAAAATTCGCGATCGCGCGCAATGTGAAAATTCATGTGAAAACGGCCGTGCTATCAGTTAGCACTGTTTTGTGAATCAAGCCCATTATGTCATGAAGGAGCGACGTTTTTAGCGTTATTGTCGCTCTGCACGTGACCTGATGTCAAGCGCATGCGCATTAAAGTTTTTGAGGCAGTCTTCACCCTGAACTGGCTGGGCTGGTGGCTCTATTGTGTGGTGCTCTTGTATCATATTCGGCGCAGGCGCACGCGTATTATGTGATGCTAGGCTGGGGGCACAGTTGTGATGTGCGCATGCGTCACTACGGGCGTGTGAGCATGCTATCATGTGAAGCCGCCGGTGCCCTATTAGATTTAGGCTTATTTTGGTGAAGAATAGAGGTTGTTACACATATGCGCACTAATTTCTGTAGGGAGGGGATATGAATCTGGGGGAGGACTGTAAGGTCCACAGAGGAATATTACACAGAAGTACCAATATAGATATGCACAAATCGCCATCACCCAGCAACCCTGTGCAAATATTTTATTCTGGTAAAGCAATTATTATACCAACATGCACTGGTACTTAGTTCAGTTTTTTGTCTCTGTCCTACAGTGTATACTCCTTGTTATAGCCTGATGAAGTGGGATATGCCCACAAAAAACGTTGCACTTGTTTGGACTATGTAAATAAATTGTTTTGTTAAAACAACAACTACAATTATCTTGTGTCTACCTTGAGGAGGTAAGTCCACCACTGCCTCTTCCTTTTTAAAGTTTTTACCTTTTTTTTATACTACTGGCGCCTCTGTACAACTGTACAATCAGTGATGCTCGGATGTCTCGATCCACGAATTCGGCGACCACGGCCGTTGCCCCCAAAAAAATCCACCT
Source organism: Hyperolius riggenbachi (assembly GCF_040937935.1). Classification (NCBI taxonomy): domain Eukaryota; kingdom Metazoa; phylum Chordata; class Amphibia; order Anura; family Hyperoliidae; genus Hyperolius; species Hyperolius riggenbachi. Next base: position 390,040,074 of record NC_090647.1, on the reverse strand, counting down.
CCGGCATCATTGGATCCGGATTCGATACGCGTCCACGGCACGACGCGGATTTTCGCCCGTGAATGACGCTATCACGGCTGGATTCACGGCTGGATTCACGGCCGGATCTGGATTTTCTTTTAACGTTAATAGCAAAGCCCCCATACCTGCTAAAATCCCCCAAATTGCATGGATTATCAAGGTGATAAGGGGCTACAACTTCAACATAAAAAATTCCAAAAACATTTTTTTTTGAGAAAATGGATTTTAAAGTGAAATCAACACTTTATATGGGGCTATTAATTGGTAATAAGTGGTTTAAAACAGGGAAATACACGTTAAGCAATCACAGAGGTGAAGGTAAGTCCCAATGCCACTTGGCGGTGATGGTACCACTGGAGGAGGATGAGTGGCAGACGCCAAAAAGACCCAGAGAGGTTTTTGTAATTTGTTGGGGGGGTTTTGCAGCGATTAGCAATGACATAACAGCAGAGTTGTCAGTGGACCTGGGCAGTGTGAACGCAGACTTTAGTAGGGACTGAGTCAGGAGGTCAAAGCGGCCGGTCAGTGCGGCAGCACAGAAGAACCATGGCAGCTCACTGGTAGTAGAACCACAGTGTAATAGTGCTGCCACAAACATTAGATGCGTCCGGTTACCCGGGCAGAGTGAACGCAGAGTAGTACTAGTACGACTGAGTCAGGAGGACAAAGCGGCTGGTCAGTTCAGCAGCACAGAAGGGCCATGGCAACTCACTGGTAGTAGAACCACAGTGTAATACTGCTGCCACAAACATTAGATGCGCCCGGTTACCCGGACAGAGTGAACGCAGAGTAGTACTAGTAGCGACTGAGTCAGGAGGACAAAGCTGTCGGTCAGTTTAGCAGCACAGAAGGACCATGGCAACTCACTGGTAGTAGTACCACAGTGTAATACTGCTGCCCCCAAAATTAGATGCGCCCGGTAACCCGGGTAGAGTGAATGCAGAGTAGTACTAGTAGCGACCGAGTCAGGAGGACAAAGCGGCCGGTCAGTTCAGCAGTAGAGATGGCCCGAATCTCCGATTTTAGGTTCTCAAACCGGGTTCGCGAACCTCCGCAAACGTTCGCCAACTTGCGAACGTTCGCGAACCACAATAGACTTCAATGGGGAGGCGAACTTTGAAAACTAGAAAAAATTATGCTGGCCACAAAAGTGATGGAAAAGATGTTTCAAGGGGTCTAACACCTGGAGGGGGGCATGGATGAGTGGGATAGACACCAAATGTCCCGGGGGAAAATCTGGATTTGACGCAAAGCAGCGTTTTAAGGGCAGAAATCACATTGGGCTTGATTCACAAAGTGGGGCAAACTGTTTAGCACGGGTGTGCTAAACAGTTAGCACATGAAGTGCCGTTTGCGGACCTTTGCGCGCGCAAAATGCCGCGATCGCGGACTTTTGCTCGTGCAATTTGCCGTAAATTGTGCGCGCAAAAGTCCGCGATCGCTGAATCGCAGCACTTTGCGCGCGCAAAAGTCCGCGAACGGCACTTCACGTGCTAACTGTTTAGCACGCCTGTGCTAAACAGTTTGCACCGCTTTGTGAATCATGCCCATTGAATGCTAAATTGCAGGACTAAAGTGCTTTCAAACATCTTACACTCCCTGATTGATGTATACACATACATCAATCAAGGAGTGTAATTAGAGTACTGCTTCACACTGACACACCAAACTCACTGTGTAATGCACCGCAAACAGCTGTTTGTGTAGTGACGGCCGTGCTGGGCTGGTGTGCACCATGGCGAGAGTGCAGGCCGTGGCGGTGTTCAAGCCCATATTGTCGCCGGGCTGTGGTAGCTCAATGATAGAACAACAGTGACTGTCCAGCTGATCAAATTTGGTCTGTCCACAATGAAGCAACGACCTTACTTATTATCTTTGATGTGCCACCCCCCCCCCCCCCCCCGAGACACTCATATAGCTGGCGGTCATTGCTCCATTGTGATACGCAAGCCCCTTCACTGCGGCAAGGTAATGGTCATGAAGGGGAATGGGCACATGTACATGCCTTTTGTTTTGTTGTTGCAGCAGCAGTGCACCCAGAAAAATTTGTATAGCGGCTGCTGCTAGCAGTGGCCTTAAAAATTCAGGAATCCTCCTGGAGTCCTGGACTCTGTTGGTGGTGGCGGAGAAGGCAAGCGGCCTGCAGGCAGAGATGCTGTGTGTGGGACTGACTTAGTCTTCAGGCGGGCAGTAGCCCTCCGGGATCCATGCCTGATTCATTTTGATATAGGTGAGGTACTGAACACTTTTGTGACTTAGGTGACTTCTCTTCTCAGTGACAATGCCTCCAGCTGCGCTGAAGGTCATTTCTAACAGGGCAAGACAGAAGTTGGATGGCAAATTGGGACAGCTCTGGCCACAGATCAAGCCTGCGCACCCAGTAGTCCAAGGGTACATCATCGCTGCTCACAGTGTCTACATCCACACTCAAGGCTAGGTAGGCGGCTACCTGCCGGTCCAGGTGTTGGTGGAGGGTGGATCCGGAATGGCTAAGGCGAGGCATTGTACTAAAGAATGTCTGCATGTCCGACATCACCATGAGATCGCTGGAGCGTCCTGTCCTTGCCTGCGTGGACATGGAAGGAGGATTACTGGCAGTGGTACCTTTGTGTTGTGGTGTGACATCCCCCTTAAACGCATTGTAAAGCATAGTTGCCAGCTTGTTCTGCATGTGCTGCATACTTTCTGCCTTCTGGTGAGTTGGTAACATGTCCGCCACTTTGTGCCTATACCGAGGGTCTAGTAGCGTGGCCACCCAGTACAGCTCATTCCCCTTGAGTTTTTTTATACGGTGATCCCTCAACAGGCTGGACAGCATGAAAGACGCAAAAGGTGGATCCAGACGTACTATCCTTTCCTCTTGCTCTTCCTCACTGACGTCATGTAAGTCCTCTTCCTCCCCCCAGCCACGAACAATACCACTGGATTTAATAGCACAAGCCCCCTGTGATGCCTGCTGCGGTTGTTCTTCTGCCGCCGCCTCTTCCTCCTCCACAGAAACACCTTCCTCATCATCCGAGTCTGACTCCTCTTCTTCCCCACACGACTCTTCTTCCTCCTCCTCCCCCCTCTATGCTGCCGCAGGTGTTGAGGGAACATCTGGTTCTGATGTGAATTGATCCCACAACGCTTCCTGCCGCAACTGTTCCTCTTCACGCTCCCCCACAGCTTGGTCCACCACTCTACGCACGGCACACTCCAGGAAGTAAGCATAGGGGATCAAGTCGCTGTTGGTGCCTTCACTGCGACTCACCAGGTTGGTCAACTCCTCAAATGGCTGCATGAGCCTGCATGCATTTCGCATTAGTGTCTAGTTCAGGGGCCAGAACATCCCCAACTCCCCAGATTGTGTCCTTCTACTGTAATTGTACAGGTACTGGGTGATGGCTTTCTCCTGTTCTAGCAGGTGAGAGAACATGAGCAGGGTCAAATTCCAGCGAGTTGGGCTATCACTAGTGTTGGGCGAACAGTGTTCGCCACTGTTCGGGTTCTGCAGAACATCACCCTGTTCGGGTGATGTTCGAGTTCGGCCAAACACCTGAAGTACTAATTGGCCGAACACCCCGAACTACTAATTGGCAGCCGAACAGGGCCCTGTTCGGCCGAATACTGCCCCCCTATGGGGTCGCAGGCATAAGGGGGGAGCATGCCCCGATCGCGGGGGGGGTCGGAAATTCCCCCCACCCTCTGCTGGACCGCCCGCTGCCCGGCCTCCCTCAACGCGTCACTCTCCGGACTCCTCCTCCTCATTCACTCACTTCACAGTGCCGCCCACTGCCAGCCACCCACTACCACCGGACCGGTACTTCCTGAAACTTTTGTATGGGGAAGCGGGCAGAGGGGGGAGCGCTAGCGGATGGGGTGGGGGGAATTTCCGACCCCCCCCCCGCGATCGGGGCATGCTCCCCCCTTATGCCTGCGACCCCATAGGGCCCCCAAAAGCGGGATGTTCGGGGAGTTCGGGGTTCGGCCCGAACATGCCGAACATTGCGGCCATGTTCGGCGAACTTTCCCGAACCCGAACATCCAGGTGTTCGCCCAACACTAGCTATCACATATCAAGCGTCTCACCGGCAAGTTGTTTCTCCGCTGAATATCCGCAAAGCATGCCATGGCCGTGTAAGACCGCCTGAAATGCCCACACAACTTCCTGGCCTGCTTCAGGATGTCCTCTAAGCCTAGGTACTTTGACACAAATCTTTGAATGACTAGATTGAGAACATGTGCCATGCAGGGTACATGTGTCAGCTTTCACAAATTCAAAGCGGAAAGTAGATTGCTGCCGTTGTTACATACCATGTTGCCGATCTCCAGCTGGTGCGGGGTCAGCCACTGATCCACCTGTTTGTTAAGAGCAGCCAGGAGAGCTGGTCCAGTGTGATTCTCCGCTTTGAGGCAAGACATGTCTAAGATGGCGTGACACCGTCGTACCTGGCATGCCGCATAGGCCCTGGGAAGCTGGGGCTGTGTAGCTGGAGAGGAGATTGCGGCACCAGCCAAGGAGGAGGAGGGTGACGACAGCAAAGAGGATGTAGCAGGCGGAGAGGAGGGGGCAGGAGGCCTGCCTGCAAGCCGTGGAGGTGTCACAAGTTGGTCCGCTGCACAGCCATGTACTCCCTGCTTGCCATCGGTCACCAGGTTGACCCAATGGGCTGTGTAAGTAATGTAGCGGCCCTGACCGTGCTAGACAGACCAGGCATCCGTGGTCAGGTGGTCCCTTGACCCAACTCTGTGTGCAAGAGATGACACCACTTGCCTCTCCACTTCACGGTACAGTTTGGGTATTGCCTTTTTAGAGAAATAATTGCAGCCTGGCATCTTCCACTGCGGTGTCCCAATGGCCACAAATATACAGAAGGCTTCAGAGTCCACTAGCTTGTATGGTAACAGCTGGCGAGCTAACAGTTCCGCCACGCCAGCTGTCAGACGCCGGGCAAGGGGGTGACTGGCTGAAATTGGCTTCTTCCACTCAAAAATTTCCTTCACGGACACTTGGCTGCTGTGGGCAGAGGAGCGGGAACCGCTCAAGGTCATAGGTGGAGTGGAGGAGGGTGGTTGTGAAGGTGAAAGGGAGAAAGCGGCTGAAGATGCTGCACCTGAAGGGGTGCAATGGGCCTGCTGACTGTGATGTAGAGGGTCAAAGTTGAACCTAATGGTGCACTATGGGGGCGAACCGAACTTCCGGAAAAGTTCGCCTTGGATGGCGAACGCGAACCACCGGAGGTTCGCCTGGAACCGTTCGCCGGTGAACCATTCGGGCCATCTCTATTCAGCAGCACAGAAGGACCACTAAACAGAACAGCTAGGTATAAGCAGTGAGGTGGGTTCACTCAAAACAAAAGGTAGGTAAATGCAGTGAGGTGGGTTCACTGAACACAACAGCTAGGTATATGCTGTGATGAGGTGGGTTCACTGAACACAAAAGGTAGGTATATGCAGTGAGGTGGGTTCACTCAACACAACAGCTAGGTATATGCTGTGATGAGGTGGGTTCACTGAACACAAAAGGTAGGTATATGCAGTGAGGTGGGTTCACTGAACACAACAGCTTGGTATATGTTGTGATGAGGTGGGTTCACTGAACACAAAAGGTAGGTATATGCAGTGAGGTGGGTTCACTGAACACAAAAGGTAGGTATATGCAGTGAGGTGGGTTCACTGAACACAACAGCTAGGTATATGCAGTGAGGTGGGTTCACTGAACACAACATCTAGGTATGTGTAGAGAGGTGGGTTTACTAAACACAAAAGGTAGGTATATGCAGTATGGTGGGTTCACTGAACACAACAGCTAGGTATATGCAGTGAGGTGAGTTCACTTAACACAAAAGGTAGGTATATGCAGTGAGGTGGGTTCACTCAACACAAAAGGTAGGCATATGCAGTGAGGTGGGTTAACTGAACACAGCAGCTAGGTATATGCAGTGAGGTGGGTTCACTCAACACAAAAGGTAGTTATATACAGTGATGAGGTGGGTTCACTCAACACAAAAGGTAGGTATATGCAGCAATAAGGTGGGTTAACTAAACACAACAGGTACTAGGTATATGCAGTACTGGGTATTACAATGTGCACCTGTCACACAGGTAGTCACTGAATGTGCTGGGCCTGGCTGGCAGTGGCACACACACAGTATGAATTAGCAAGGCTGTGACACACAGAAAAAAACATAGATCACAAGAATAAGATTAGCTCTCAAAAGAGCTGTTTTGGGGTGCTATTATAGCAATAAGAATCAGCCAGGAGCAAGCTAACAAGCCAAGAGCCTAACTAATCTTTCCCTAGGAGAAAGTCCTAGTCAGACTCCTAGGAGGAGTCTGCAGCAGCTTGCCCTTCTCTCACTATAGCAGGCACACGAGTAAGTGTAATGGCCGGCGGAGCCTGCCTTATATAAGGGGGGAAGTGGCTCCAGGAGATAGTGTAGCCTGATTGGCTACAATGGGCCTGCTGACTGTGATGTAGAGGGTCAAAGTTGACCTTAATGGTGCACTATGGGAGTGAACCGAACTTCCGGAAAGTTTGCCTTGGATGGCGAACCCGAACCACCAGAAGTTCGCTTGGAACCATTCTCCGGTGAACCGTTCGGGCCATCTCTATTCAGCAGCACAGAAGGACCATGGCAACTCACTGGTAGTAGTACCACAGTGTAATAGTGCTGCCCCAAAAATTAAATGCGCTCGAGGACCGGGGCAGAGTGAACTGAGAGTAGTAGTAGTAGCGACTGAGTCAGGAGGACAAAGCGACCGGTCAGTTCAGCAGCACAGAAGGACCATGGCAACTCACTGGTAGTAGTACCACAGTGTAATAGTGCTGCCAAAAACATTAGATGCGCCCGGCGACCCGGGCAGAGTGAACGCAGAGTAGTACTAGTAGCGACTGAGTCAGGAGGACAAAGTGGCCGGTCAGCTCAAAGGCAGGCTTGGTTGACACATTGCAGCAGCCAGTGCCGGCGCTACCATAGAGGCAAAGGAGGCAGCTGCCCCAGGGCCCCAGAGGTTGTAGGGGCCCCCAGTGGCTACAAGAGGAAAAAAATGTCAAATCGACCTTATAGTTTTTGAGAAAATCGATTTTAAAGTTTCAAAGGAAAAAAAAATACACATTTAAAAACCAGCCGACTTTAATGGTTAATAGCAAATCCACCTTAAATTCTAGAAACCCTAAATTTGCAGGATATGTTAAGGAGATCATTGGGAATAAGAGGAAAAAACAATTTTTTTAAAAAGACCTTATAGTTTTTGAGAAAATCGATTTTAAAGTTTCGAAGGAAAAAAGTATACTTTTAAATGCGGCAAATGTCACTTTTAGTACCTAACGGTAGTGTAATTTTACATGTTTCAAAAGAAAGAGCAATACATTTCCTGGCAGGGTTTCCAGGGGGTCCATACGCAGCCGCAGCGTTTTGGCCAGGGATCGCTATACAGCCGCAATATGGCTGTATGAAGATCCCTGGCATTTTTTTCCTATTTTCCCAATTTTTTTTTTTCATGTTTAGAGTGTGGAGATTTTTTTTTTTAATTATGTGGGGTCCCCCCTCCTGAAACTTTTCAACCCCTTGTCCCCCATGCAGGCTGGGGTAGCCAGAATGTGGAGCTCTGACCGATTGGGGCTTCAAACCCTGACTATACCAGCTGCAAAAAAGGTCCCTTAATGCCAATTTTTGCTCCGGGGTATCTGTTGGGGGGGCCCCCAGGTTTATTTTGCCCTGGGGCCCCATTGTTACTTAAACCGGCCCTGGCAGCAGCTACTTCATGTCCCCCTGTGTCCGACAATAGGGACCAGGAACTCACCTTCCACCCAAGCCTGGTTGATTTTCAGGAAGGTGAGTTTGTCCACATTGGCGTGGGAGAGCCGAGAACGCTTCTCGTTGAATACACCACCGGCCGCGCTGAAGCATCTCTCGGAGAGGACACTGGAAGGGGGGTAGGACAGGAGTTCGAGGGCATACTGGGCAAGCTCCCTCCATGTGTCCAGTCTCTTGACCCAGTACTCCAAGGGGTCCACGGGGCTGTCGTTGTCATTGAGCCCACTGAATGACCCCATTTAGTCAGCCACTATGCTGGTTATTCGCTGCTGGTGCTAGTTGGAGGTGGATGCTTTGGCTGGCACTGCTGTGGGCTGCTGCACTGCATACATACTCTTGCTTAGGCTCTTCAGATCTCCGGGGCACCAGCTGCTGCTGGTGGTAGTTGTTGTGCTGCTGGTGTCGATGTCAGGCACCTGTTGCTGGGTTGGCAAAGCAGTTACAGTGGGGGTGGAAGGCTGGGGGAATGCTTCTAGTAGTCTGCGCACAAGGGCCTCCAGAAACTCCCTTGTGTGTTGCTCGATGGTGGATGGCGTCGTGAACTCTCCCAGCTTCCCCTTCAGACGTGGGTCCTGCATCAAGGTGATCCAGATGTCCTCCCTTGAATGCATCTGGATTACCTGGGGGTCCCTGTGAAGGCAGCGCAACATGTGCACACCCATGGGAAACAAGTGGGCCTTGCCAGCAAGATCTTCATCATCCTCGTCGTTGTCCCATATCCCATGTCTGTCCTCTCCCTGTGCCGTGTCATCCTCCCCAAGCTGCCATCCCTGTACAATGCTTGCGGCGCTCTGCTCCTCCTCCTCATCATGCAGGTTAGGGACCTCCAACTCCTCTACCTCCTCCACTACCTGTGAGCCCTCCTGTGCTGCCATATGGTCCTTTTCCAGCTGCCTCAGGGCTTCCTCCCCATGGTCCATTAAATTGCCCATTGCCTGCTCCAGCAGACAAACCATGGACACCCACTGACACACAGAGGCCCGCTCCTCACTGACCATCTTGGTTGCCTCCAGGAAGGGATTCAGTACCAAGCATATTTGCTGCATCAGTGTCCACTGATTTGCAGTGATGATGGGGACTTGCTGGTTGCTGGGGACACTTGGGTCCAGCATGTAGGCCCTAAGAGCCAGCCTGTGCTGACACAGCCGCTCAAACATGACCAGAGTTGAATTCCACTGAGTTGGCATGTCAATAATCAGGCGGTGTGGCTTTCCATATTGCTGCTGTAAGGTGGACAGGAGTGCAGAGGCAGTGGCTGAGTGGTGGAAAAAGCGTACCACCGCCCGGGCATCTTGCAGCAGGTCGCTCATCCCCTCGTAGGTGCACAGGAAGTGCTGCACCACAAGATTCAGCACGTGGGCCAAGCAGGGTATGTGCTGGAGGTTCCCCTGCTGCACTGCGGCCACCAGGTTGGCCCCGTTATCGGCTGCCACATACCCCACTTCCTTGCCTCTGGGCATCAGCCACCTCTGCTCCTGCTTCCTGAGGGCGGCCAGGACGTTGGCGGCCGTAAGCCTCTCCTTCCCCAGGGTCACCAATTTTAGCAGCACTTGGCAGTGCTGAGGCTTGGCGCTGCTGCTGCCGAGGCGGGCTTGCTTTCCGGGTGTGGAGGGAGTGGGATGAGAGGAGCCTGCTGCATCTCCCCTGATCCCGCGTGGTGGCACCACTAACTGGGCTGCTGCGCTCTTGTCCTCCCTCCCTTCCACCAGTATCACCCAGTGGGCCGTAAAGGACAAGTAGCGACCTGTCCCAAATCGGCTACTCCACGAGTCCATGGTGACGTGGACCCGCTCGCCCACAGAGTAGTTGAGCGAACGGGCCACGTTTTCCACCACAAACTTGTGGAGTGCTGGGAGTTCCTGCTAAAATAGTGGCGACTAGGGATTTGCCACTCGGGGATGCCAAATTGGAGCAGCGTCCGTATATCTCTCCCCTCCTGCACCAGGGAGTAGGGAAGGAGCTGTGATGCCATGGCCCGGGCCAGCAAGCCATTTAGTTTCCGGATCCGCCTGTGGCTTGGAGGCAGAGTCTTGGTCAGACACTGAAAGGTGTTGCTCAGCAGGGTCTGACGACGATGGGATGCAGGGGTGACAGAGGAGAGAGACGACTGGCTGCCAGCCTCATTGTCTGTGTCCAGAGTAGCCGAGGTGGAATAGCGCTTGCGTGCTAGTACTGCTGCTGTGGCGGGTGATTCACGACCCTGACTGAGGGATGATGCTGCTGCGGTGGTGGGCCTTTTGCTCTCAGCACCGCCTGCTTGCAATGCCTGCCTCCTCTTGAACTCCTCAAACTGATGGCAGTGGTGGCTCTTCAGGTGGCCCTGGAGGGACAAGGTACCCATCTTGGACATATTTTTCCCACGGCTTAATTTTTTGCTGCATAACTTACACACCACATATTTTTTCTTTCTTTTTTTTTTTCTTTTTTTTTTGTCTTCTCTAGCTTCTTCTTCTATTCTGACTGCATGTTGTTAGTAGAAACACACAGTACAAAAATGCTGCCCCTGTAATCTCTGGACCTGATGCAAATGTTTCACCTTGTTTCATGATAAAACCAGCCCTGAACATGGGAAACAATAGGAAAAAGAAGACAGCAGCCTGACCTCATAGGCATTTGTTGTATGGTAGTGGAAGGTTAAAGTAAGTGTGGGCAGGCAAATTTTAAGAAATGGGTTCTAAGGAAGCATTTATATAAGTCATCTAGCATCTAGCTATGTGTACAGGAAGGGGGCATCTGGCTACTTTATACTGAGAGGGGTCATCTAACTAGATATACTGAAAGTAGAGGCATAACAATAGACCCTGCAAGGGATGCAGCAGCAGGAGGACCCAGAGGCCACAAGGGGCCCCGTGGGGGGAAAAGTTTTTTATTTCCCCCTGTCCTGAGAGACTTGCAACTAAAGGCACGGAGAGTAAAAGCTTTCTGCTTTCTGCAAAATTTTTCTAGTGCAGGTATGTCAAACCGGTCCTACGAGGGCCAAGATCCTCACACATTTTTGATACAGCTCAAATTGATGGGTCTGAATCAGGAAAGGTGTGGTCCATCAGGTAGAAAACATTCCTTTCTTTCTCAGTCCTTCCTAAATACTGGCATGGATCTGGCCCTCCAGGCCTGGAGTTCAACACATGTGTTCTAGTGACTGCATCTGGTCAGCCACTGATAATGAATTACACAAATTTTTGTAGACAAAGATTTGTAGACAGTTCCTATTCAGTGTTCAGCAGGGTCTTGTGTATAACACCCAGCTCCCAACCTCTCTACCCTTTGCCCAAGTGCTCTGTACTGTAGTGATGCTGGATAAGTCTTCAGAGACAGTTCTGCTCCATCAGAGAAGGATAGAGTGAGTGTAATAAGCTGAGGCTGGGAGCACACTTATCGGTCGGTTTTCTGTGTGCTTTTTCTGCACACCATGTGTGTCTATATGTGTGAACACATGAACATTTTATCACAGAAGCGAATGTAATTGATAGAGAAAATGCCTGCAGTGCTTCACTGTTGTCTGTTCTTTTCTGCATGAATTGATAATTCATACTGTGTGTGTGCCACTGCCAGGCCCAGCACATTCAGTGACTACCTGTGTGTGTGACAGGTGCACATTGTAATACCCATTACTGCATATACCTACCTACCTGTTGTTCACAGTGCACCCACCCACCTTCCTACGTGAGTTGAGCGCACGCAGTGTCACTGTGTCTGTCTGCTACCTGTCTGTGTGTGACAGGTGCACATTGTAATACCCATTACTGCATATACCTACCTACCTGTTGTTCACAATGCACCCACCTACCTACGTGAGGTGAGCGCACGCAGTGTCACTGTGCCTGTCCGGTACCTGTCTGTGTGTGACAGGTGACAACACAAGGAACGAGGAGCATCCAATGGAAATAGTAGCATGCTTGATCCCTGTCCCAGCACCCCGTGGGACACACTTCAGGATATATGCAGATGGATCAGCACCACCAAAGATGAATTAAAGCTCTTTTATTTTATATGGCAGCAATTACAGACTGCTGTTTTGGGCTGTCTAGCCCTTTTTCAAATTGCAGATAAAGCTGTGACGACATAAAATGCATACATTGAACCCTTAAATACTCTCATTCCCCGTGCACCACCAATCAGTGCCCACGTGGGCGGGGTTACAGCACAGACCTGATGGAGAACCACTTCCAAAGAAAAACATGCCGTGCATAATCCACGCTGATTGCAGAAAAAGAAACTCACCGAGTGTATCACCGAGGATGCCATTCTCTCCATAGTGCACACCTACTCACAAGCAGTGCGTCCAGCAATCACGTGGGACGGCTTCCCCCATGACGCCATAACCTCATTGAGAAGGCATAATCCCGCGAGACTCAGCTTACCAATCAGCGTGGGTCAGGCGCTGCCATGGCAACGCTGGACTCTAGTACAGAAAATGTAAACACACCACCTTCACTGCTAGGTGAAGCGCCCCAACAGGCGCATCTATCCACATAAGCATATATGAGCGCATCCGCATAGGGAGCAGCTCATAGGTCATTAGGTGAAAAACGTACCTGCACCAGCAAATAGGAAGGGCTCTATAAAAATACCTTCATTCAGGCTCCGCTACTGGCTCTCCAGGAACATCTAAAAACACAATGGCATATAGAAAAGAGTTAGTCAAAATATAAATTATCAAGACTGGCACAAACACTATACAGTAGATTATACACAAAACCCCAGATCATACTCACGGTTAAGTCCTCCATGTCCTATGGTCCCCAGTTTACATATCCAGAAGGCCTCCTTTTTTGCAGAGCGCCTTCTCCCTATCCCCTCTCAACTAAAAGGGCACCCCATCAATGACCATGGCTCGTAATTGTGACACAGTGGGCTTGATTCACAAAGCGGTGCTAACATACTTAGCACGTCTAAAGTATTTAGACGTGCTAACCAGGGTGCTAAGTAGGTTAGCACCGGATTTCTCAATCAGATCGCACACTAACTTAACGCGCGCAAAGTCTTGCGCGCGCAAAGTCCTATGCGCGCTAAGTCCCATAGGCTTTAATGGGCACTTCGCACAGAGCGCCCTGCGCTCTGTGCAGTGCGCGCGTAAAGTTTTACGCGCATAACGTTTTACGCGCGTAAAGTTTTGCATGCAAAAAGCTCGTTTAGACGTGCTAAGGGGGTTTTCACAGGCGTGCTAACAGTTAGCACCGCTTTGTGAATCAAGCCCAGTGTGTCCAGCATCAGAAAAATGCTCCGGCACTGACTGACCCCTCACCTTATTCCTAATTGCAGACTTATGGGAACAAATTCTGTCCTTAAGACATTGTGTGGTCATGCCTACATAGGCAAGGCCACATGGACATTTAAAGAGACTCCGTAACAAAAATTGCATCCTGTTTTTTATCATCGTACAAGTTCCAAAAGCTATTCTAATGTGTTCTGGCTTACTGCAACACTTTCTGCTATCACAGTCTCTGTAATAAATCAATGTATCTTTCCCCTGTCAGACTTGTCGGCCTGTGTCTGGAAGGCTGCCAAGTTCTTCAGTGTTGTGGTTCTGCTATGAACTCCCCCTTTCAGGCCCCTCTCTGCACACTGCCTGTGTGATATTTAGATTAGTGCAGCTTCTCTCTGCTCTCTTATCTTTTACAAGCTGGATAAATCTTCCTCTGAGCTGGCTGGGCTTTCACATACTGAGGAAATTCAGACAAGGGCAAAGCTGTTTGCAGGAAGAAAAGAGCAGCCTGAAACTTCAGTGCATGAGAGATGCAGGGGGAAAGAAACACACAAATGTTCTCTTGAGATTCAAAAGGAAGGGTGTATACAGCCTGCTTGTGTATGGATGTATTTTCTATGTGTGGACATACTGTACATCAACCTACTTCCTGTTTTGGTGGCCATTTTGTTTGTTTATAAACAAACTTTTTAAAACTGTTTTTAACCACTTTTAATGCGGCGCGGAGCTGATAAATTGTGACAGAGGGTAATAGGAGATGTCCCCTAACGCACTGGTATGTTTACTTTTGTGCGATTTTAACAATACATATTCTCTTTAAGAAGATAGACTACAAAAGAGGAGTCACATGTAAAGAATCCTCTTACCTTAAAAATAGTACCTAAAGAAGGATGTGAAAACTGATTACCCCGAATGACTGCATTACACATATGACAGCCCAGAGAGGGGAAGGTGCCCTATCTGGTTCTCCATCAGGTCTGCTCTGTAACCCCGCCCACGTGGGCACTGATTATGGTGCACGGGGAATGAGAGTATTTAAGGGTTCAATGCATGCATTTTATGTCATCACGGCTTTATCTGCAATTTGAAAAAGGGCTAGACAGCCCGAAACAGCAGTCTGTAATTGCTGCCATGTAAAATTAAAGAGCTTTAATTCAAATTTGATGGTGCTGATCCATCTGCATATATCCTGTGTGTGACAGGTGCACATTGTAATACCCATCACTGCATATAGCTACCTGTTGTGTTCAGTGCACCCACCTCATCACTGCATATACCTACACATTGTGTTCAGTGCCTCCACCTACCTATGTGAGTGCACGCAGTGTGTGCTTTGACTGCACAGACTGGCAGACCCTGAAATCGCCAAACTTGGACGAATGGGCAGACAATGTTACCTCGTATATTAACTTCTGCGAGAATCATTGTATACCAACGAAAACCTTTAAACTCTATCCTAATGACAAACCATGGTTCTTAAGAAAACTACGGAAACTGCGCAGAAGCAAGGAGGACGCGCACAAGTCAGGAAACCGAGAGGAATACAGAAGGGCAAGGAATGACCTGAATAGAGAACTGAGGGCTGGCAAGAAGGGCTATGCGGATAAACTGGAACAGAACCTCTCCTCAAACGACTCACGAGCTGTGTGAAAAGGGCTCAAGGCCGCCACTAACTATAAGCCTCCCCTGCAGCATGCAACACCGAGCGCTGAGCTGGCCGAGAATCTCAGTGAATTCTACTGTAGATTTGAGAACCAGTCTTCCCCACAGCTACGGGCACCTCCCCCTTCCCCTGCCTCTGGGACCCCGAGACCAGACTCGCCCCCTCCACCGGTGAACGAGGCGGATGTTCTGCAACACTTGTTAAGGATAAATGTCAGGAAAGCCTCTGGCCCAGACGGTGTGTCACCAGCCTGCCTGAAAACCGGCGCTCGACAGCTCGCCCCTATTCTTTCATCCATCTTCAACAAGTCCCTTCAGAGCGGTAAAGTCCCTGCTTGCTTCAAGAGGTCCACCATCATCCCTGTCCCCAAAAAGCAGGGAGTCACCGACCTCAACAACTTCAGGCCCGTGGCACTTACATCAGTCATTATGAAAGTTCTTGAAAGTATGGTGCTCCCCCTCCTCAAACTCACCACTGAGGCCCTGCTGGATCAGCATCAGTTTGCATACAGAGCAAACAGGTCCACAGATGACGCCATCAATATCTGCCTGGAGCTCGTCCATGATCACCTGGACAAACCCGGTACATACGCCAGGATCCTCCTTCTGGACTTCAGCTCGGCGTTCAACACCATCAGCCCCAAAATACTTCAGGAGAACCTTGCCGCACTCGGGGTCCACCCCACTCTACGGCTGTGGATCACAGACTTCCTCACCAACAGATCCCAGGTCGTAAAGTTAGGCACCATCTCCTCTCAACCTCGGATTACAAATACAGGAGCGCCACAAGGGTGCGTCCTGTCGCCGTTCCTGTTCTCCCTGTACGCAAATGCCTGCAGATCCACAGCAGACTCCGTCAAAGTGATCAAATTCGCCGATGACACCACCATTGTCGGCCTCATCACTAAAAATGATGAGGAAGCGTACCACCACCAGGTTGAGAGCATCTGCCACTGGTGCAGGGAGAACGGGCTGGTCCTAAACACGGCAAAAACCGTTGAGGTGATTGTTGATTTTAGGAAGCACGCAAACACACCTCCTCCAATCTGTATTGAAGTTGAAAGAGTTCCCTGTGTCTGACTTCTGGGCACAACCATCTCAAATGACCTGAAGTGGGAGTCCAACACCTCCTCCGTCCAGAGGAAAGCACAGCAGAGGTTATTCTTTCTCCGCCAACTGAAGAAGTTCGGCATGTCCCCAAAACTCCTGACCAGCTTCTACTCCGCTACAATTGAATCCGTCCTCTGCTCTTCCATCCTAGTCTGGTATGCCGGCTCCTACGCCAGCGACAGATACAAACTGCAGAGAGTCATCAGATCAGCAGAAAGAATTATCGGAAAACCGCTACCTGCTCTGGACCTCCTCTACCACTCAAGGCTGTGCTCCAGAGCTTTGAGGATTGCAAATGACCCCTTGCACCCAGGCAATCGGTTCTTCAGCCAGCTGCCTTTAGGCCAGAGGTATCGGTCCATCTACACCAGGACCACTAGACACAGGAACAGCTTCTTCCCCTCAGCTGTCAACTCACTGAACTCTCTCCACGCACTCCCCACCACAACGTGACCATGCTTTTTGCCGCTGCACACACACATAGCAGCGCTATCCCCTGCGAAAACTTTTTGAGTTTTTGTAATGATGCAAAAATTGAGTGTCTTTTTGTATGCTTCTCTGTATGTAATGTGTGATATAATGTTGATTCTTCTGACGTATGTGTATGTATATATATCCTACCTGTATCCTGTACGTGCCAAGACCAATTCCGGGCATGACCCAGTCATGCTTGGCGAAAATAAAGATTCTGATTCTGATTCTGATTTCTGATTCTGATATACCACTCCGTGCATACCTGTTAACTGCACCTGTGTGACTGCACATTGTATTAGTCAAGTCAGTGCATACCTTTCATTTCATCCCCCCGATATGGACACAACGGAAAAACAGGCAGAGGAATTGTAGCAGGTAGAAAGAGGGGGGATCTATTTATTTTTATTTTTATATTATTACCTGGTCAGCAGCTTTAAATAGAGGCACTGCTGACACAGGTTTGTTAAGTAAGGGCATTTTTCCCTTAGTTGTAATGTGTAATGTGTGGGTAGGCAGAGCTGATGGCTGAGGGAAGGTTGCTAAGCAACCAGACACGCAAGCAGGGGAGCCGTTAGGGAAGATATAACAGCTTTCTGAGGGGTTGAGTTGGCAGTTGGAGCAGACAGGAGAAGGGTAAAGACACAGCAGGCACAGCTGAGTAGAAGCAGGCCAGACGATGCGATAGCTGACTTTTGGGAGAAAATTACTGAGCCATGATGATTCTTCAATCCTCCATAAGATAAACCAGCCATCAGTCCTGTAAAGCTGACAAGGAGTGGGAAAGCCAGGAGAGAGATTTCAGACAGAGGAAAGATGATAGCCAGTGATTCTTGACACTGAAGTGCTGGAAAAGAAATCGTTCAAGATGACACGTATGAAATGTGATCAATGTGTTGATAAATCAGCATGCCACAAGAAAGATTTTTAAACATTTTTAATTTCAGTAAATTTGGCTCTGGTAATATCCCCCACTTCTGAAGTGTAGTGTTAGGAGGCTGAGAATTGAGAATTATCCTCCCTACTGTGATGAATATAATCTCACTTGTATTTTATTTAGATTTTTACAAGTGGCCTGAATGGTTGCTGTAATGGGAAAACAGTTGTGTTATGGAAGACAGAAACTGCATATTACCCATATACTAGGCCTGAGACTAAGAGATAGTGAGATTGAGAGAAAAGTGAATCTGCTTAAGGAAATGAACTACTGTCCTGTCTGCTAGAGGCCTATCTTAACCTCTTATAGCTTACTGACTTTACCAAAGTAATAAATGCAAGAAGCCATTTTGTTTTGGTTATTTTATGTGTGGTCCACAAGATAGTGCGAAGTTATATTGGAAGAAATACTTACCTATGGGAAGAGTGGTCCGTCTGGATTCCTGTGAAAGAAAGGAGAAATGATTAATATGTCCATTTACCAGTAGTGTTGAAAGATTTAGAAGAAGTACCTGTTAATAGACTGGTTTTTTTTGGCAATAGACTGGTCCTGCAAAAGAACAGAAGAGATTACATACAGGAGCGGCAGAAGCTGAGATTTATAAAGAAACTGTTGTGCTTTTATTTTTCTGCTGTTTTTTTTTGGGCAAGCATATTGAGTAGTTTTGCTCATAGGAACAAGTGACGGAGTTATTTTCTTTTTATTATTTAATGCTAGTAACCTTATTAATTTACTAAGAATTTAGTAATTCACTAACCAATTTTATTTCTTTTATTATTTGTTATTAACTTATTAACCAACCAATTTATTAACCTTTAACCATCTAACTTATACATTTATTATTCTGGCTTTTCCTAAGAAACGGCTGAACTATTGAACAAGAAAAATAGCCAGAATAATTGATCAGACTGAGAACAAAAAAACAAGAGTACTCTATTTACTATTGAGTTATGAAAGATTTTGCTGATCAGCAAACTTAGAGGTTAAAGTACTATATAATGGTTTTGTCAGGGAAGTATTAAACTGAAATCACTTTAGTACTCAGGGTTTAGGAAATCCAAATAAGGTCCATTTTTCATTAAAGTGGGTGGGAACGCTGAGGAAATACTTACCGGGTGGGAAGGTTATGTGTTATTGTTAACCAGTTGTTTTCCTCCTAGCTTCCGGAAGTGTTCTATAGAAAGAAGACCAGAAGATAATAAGAAGATTGTGATATTAGATTGTGTTGTTTGTAATTCTCATTGGTTACATGGAGTAGAAAGTGTATTTTTTATCTTTTATTTTGAATAAAACTTTTTGAATTTTACAACCTGCATTGGTGTTTGTGGAGTTCTCCTTCAGTTGGCGGTTTGAAACAGTTTACAGTAGCGGCAGACCCAGAGGAAGGCAGGTCTGTGCGAGGTCGTGTTGATGTAATTTTGTGCGGCCCTGGCCCAAAGTACAGTGCTCAGAAGAAGGCACGTCCCATCAATTCCCAAGATTGTCAGGACGTGGTTGACTATTTAACACAGAACACCTCATCTTCTGCAGTCATGAGTGCTACTACAAGCACCAGATCCGTTGCATTTGACACTTCGCAGGAGTTAATTGGTGCGGAATTAACTGATCACAGCCATTATTGTTACAACCAGATGAAGGTGCTAAGCAAGTTACACCACCATATATGTCTGAGTTAGGCAGCGACACTATGGACGTAATGTGTGAGGAGGAGGATCATGAAGTGCCTGCTGTTGGTGCAGTTTTGGAGGTGTCTGAGACAAGCGAAGCTGGGCAGGATGATTATGATGATTATGATGAAACGGATCCCACATGGGTTCCTAATAGTGTTGGGCGAACATCTAGATGTTCGGGTTCGGGCCGAACAGGCCGAACATGGCCGCGATGTTCGGGTGTTCGACCCGAACTCCGAACATAATGGAAGTCAATGGGGACCCGAACTTTTGTGGTATGTAAAGCCTCCTTACATGCTACATACCCCGAATTTACAGGGTATGTGCACCTTGGGAGTGGGTACAAGAGGAAAAAAAAAATTAGCAAAAAGAGCTTATAGTTTTTGAGAAAATCGATTTTAAAGTTTCAAAGGGAAAACTGTCTTTTAAATGCGGGAAATGTCTGTTTTCTTTGCAAAGGTAACATGTTTTTTGTCGGCATGCAGTTATAAATGTAATACATATAAGAGGTTCCAGGAAAAGGGACCGGTAACGCTAACCCAGCAGCAGCACACGTGATGGAACAGGAGGAGGCGCAGGAGGAGAAGGCCACGCTTTGTGAGACACAACAACCCCGGCCTTGCATGAGGGCAAGAAGCGTGCGGATAGCATGCTTTGTACCGCCATGCAGTCATAAATGTAATAAAGATAAGAGGTTCCATAAACAGGGACCGGCAACGCTAACTCAGCAGCAGCAGCAGCAGCAGACGTGATGGAACAGGAGGAGGCGCAGGAGGAGAAGGCCACGTTTTGTGAGACACAACAACCCAGGCCTTGCATGAGGACAAAAAGCGTGCGGATAGCATGCTTTTTACCGCCATGCAGTCATAAATGTAATAAAGATAAGTGGTTCAATAAACAGGGACCACGCGGCAACGCTAACCCAGCAGCAGCAGACGTGATGGAACAGGAGGAGGCGCAGGAGGAGAAGGCCACGCTTTGTGAGACACAACAACCCAGGCCTTGCATGAGGGCAAGAAGCGTGCGGATAGCATGCTTTGTACCGCCATGCAGTCATAAATGTAATAAAGATAAGTGGTTCAATAAACAGGGACCACGCGGCAACGCTAACCCAGCAGCAGCAGACGTGATGGAACAGGAGGAGGCGCAGGAGGAGAAGGCCACGCTTTGTGAGACACAACAACCCAGGCCTTGCATGAGGGCAAGAAGCGTGCGGATAGCATGCTTTGTACCGCCATGCAGTCATAAATGTAATAAAGATAAGTGGTTCAATAAACAGGGACCACGCGGCAACGCTAACCCAGCAGCAGCAGACGTGATGGAACAGGAGGAGGCGCAGGAGGAGAAGGCCACGCTTTGTGAGACACAACAACCCAGGCCTTGCATGAGGGCAAGAAGCGTGCGGATAGCATGCTTTGTACCGCCATGCAGTCATAAATGTAATAAAGATAAGTGGTTCAATAAACAGGGACCACGCGGCAACGCTAACCCAGCAGCAGCAGACGTGATGGAACAGGAGCAGGCGCAGGAGGAGAAGGCCACGGTTTTTGAGACACAACAACCCAGGCCTTGCATGAGGACAAAAAGCGTGCGGATATAGCAGCAATGCTTTTTGCCGCCATGCAGTCATAAATGTAATACAGATGAGAGGTTCAATAAACAGGGACCGGAAACGCTACACCATCCCAGATGTTCATTGGTCATGTTACTTGGTTGGGGTCCTGGAGTGTTGCGTAGTCATTTCCAATCCAGGATTGATTCATTTTAATTTGAGTCAGACGGTCTGCATTTTCTGTAGAGAGGCGGATACGCCGATCTGTGACGATGCCTCCGGCAGCACTGAAACAGCGTTCCGACATAACGCTGGCTGCCGGGCAAGCCAGCACCTCTATTGCGTACATTGCCAGTTCTTGCCAGGTGTCTAGCTTCGATACCCAATAGTTGAAGGGTGCAGATGGATTGTTCGACACAGCTACGTCATCTGACATGTAGTCCTTGACCATCTTCTCCAGGCGATCGGTGTTGGAGGTGGATCTGCATGCTTGCTGTTCAGTGGGCTGCTGCTGCATGGGTGTCAGAAAATTTTCCCACTCCAAGGACACTGCCGATACCGTTCCCTTTTGGGTACTAGCTGCGGCTTGCGTTGTTTGCTGCCCTCCTGGTCGTCCTGGGTTTGCGGAAGTCAGTCTGTCTGCGTACAACTGGCTAGAGGAGGGGGAGGATGTCAATCTCCTCTCTAAAGTCTCCACAAGGGCCTGCTGGTATTCTTCCATTTTTACCTGTCTGACTCTTTCTTCAAGCAGTTTTGGAACATTGTGTTTGTACCGTGGATCCAGAAGGGTATAAACCCAGTAATTGGTGTTGTCCAGAATGCGCACAATGCGTGGGTCACGTTCAATGCAGTCTAGCATGAATTGAGCCATGTGTGCCAGAGTCCTACCAGAATCCTCATCATCCTCTTGTGAGCGTTGTGATAGTTGTTGTGATGCATCATAGTCGTCACCTTCCTCCTGGTCTGCTTCTGCTGACCATTCGCGTTGAATTGTGGAAGTCCAACGTGCACCGCTCTGGCCCTCGTCAGTGGTGGCATGAAATTCCTGCTCCAACTCCAGCTGTTCCTCCTCCTCTTCTTCGTCATAGCTGCTGGGGCCAGCGTTCCCTGAGGCGGATGGCCTGATGTTGGTACCATCACGCTGATCGTTTTCTCCTTCAGATTCCCCCAGTTGCATCATGACAGCTGTTTCCTTGATTTTTAACATCGACCTCTTCAGTAAAAACAGCAGTGGTATGGTAATGCTGACTGAAGAGTTGTCACTGCTCACAAGCAACGTGGATTGCTCAAAATTTTGGAGGACTTGGCAGAGGTCCAACATGTTGGCCCAATCGGATCCACAGAAGCTTGGCAGCTGGCCGGATGCGCCTCGGTACTGCGCCGTCATGTACTGGACCACTGCACTCTTCTGCTCGCAAAAGCGGGCTAGCATGTGCAGCGTAGAATTCCAGCGCGTAGGGACATCACACAGCAAGCGATGGTGGGGGAGATTGAAGCGCTCCTGCATCTTGGCGAGTGCCCCCGAAGCAGTACTGGAATTTCTACAATGTTTGGTATCTCGACGCACCTTCAACAGAAGATCGGCCACGCCTGGGTATGTCCTCAGGAACCGCTGAACTACTAGGTTCATCACGTGCGCCAGGCAAGGGATGTGTGTCAGCTTAGCCAACCTTAAAGCGCGAATGAGATTACTCCCATTATCACACACAACCATGCCCGGTTTCAGGTCCAGCGGTGCCAGCCACAAATCCGTCTGTTCCTTTATTCCCCTCCAAATTTCCTCCCCTGTGTGCTGCTTATCCCCAAGGCAGATTAGCTTCAGCAACGCTTGCTGACGCATGCCAACAGCTGTGCTGCACTGCTTCCACGATCCTACTGCTGCTGGGTTAGCGTTTCCGGATGAGGTACAGCTTTGAGATGCGTTGGAGGAGAAGGAGTCAGAGAGGTAGGCGCTGCTGTTGTTATCCAGTGGGAGGGACAGCGGTGCAGCTGTTTGTGGCGTGGGCAACACCCGTGCCGTAGCAGGTGAGGAATCGCTGCCGGGCTCCACAAGGTTCACCCAGTGCGCGGTAAGGGAGATGTATCGACCCTGGCCGAACGCACTCGTCCAGGTGTCAGTGGTGAGGTGAACCTTGCAGGCAACGGCATTCTTCAAGCTTCGGGTTATTTTGCTGACCACGTGCTCATGCAACTCAGGCACTGCAGAGCGCGCAAAGTGGTAGCGGCTGGGAACCACGTAACGTGGGATGGCCACTGACATCATGCCCTTGAAGCTGTTTGTCTCCACCACTCGATATGGCAGCATTTCGCAGGCCAGAAGCTTGGCTATGCTGGCTGTTACTGCCACGGCCCGGGGGTCATTTGCTGGCAATTTCCTCTTGCGCTCAAACATCTCCGACACAGACAACTGAACCGTAGCGCTGCACACGGAAGGGCTGTTGGTTGTTGTGTTTGATGAACACTGGGAGACCTCAAGAGCACTACTCCGGAAAGTGACAGTGTCAGCGTCGTCTGATGTTTGTGAATGTTGTGAACCACGCAATGGCTGGGCTACTGCTGCTGCTGAGGCGGGTCTGGTGGTGAGTCTGGTGAACCCAAGGGAGGCAGTGTTGTTGCTGGTACCCTGTCCTGACGCGTTTGCCCACAGAGTGGGATGTTTGGATAGCATGTGACGGCTCATGCTGGTGGTGGAGAGGTTGTTAATACTTTTCCCCCTGCTCAGGCGGGCCTTGCACACCTTGCAAATCGCCATGGTAACATCCTCAGTGCAGTCTTCAAAGAAAGCCCAGACTTTGGAGCACCTGCCTCCTTGCTGGCGATTTCTGTTTGCTCCTCTTTTGCCTCTCACTTGAACTTCCACGCTTGTGGTGCCTGAAATTGCGCGCCGCCTACCTTGTGGCACAAGGCGAACTCGTGCAGCAGTGGGTTCTTCAACAGACTCATCTGTGCTGCTGCTACGACGGCGATGTTCTCGTTCACAAACAAAATCTGGGTCTCTGTCCACATTGTCCATACCCTCCTCTTCCATCTCCTCAAACTCGTCATATGTCATTGTGGGCCGCCGCCGTGGAGTAGAGCTCCCCACAACAACCTCTGCGCAGCACACTCCAACGTCGTCTTCCAGATCTTGTCGGCCGACCTCCTGCAATTGCAACCCCTCCTGCCCAAATTGCTTTGGGATTTGGGTTTCCGAGTCCTCCTCGGACTCGCCTTGTATTTCAGTGCGCGGTGCATTTCCCACAGTTAACGGTTGTGAATCCAGGCACAACATTTCTGGCTGTTCCTCCATTGACCTTTGAAAGGTGGAAGTTTGTTGGGCTGGGAATAGCTCCTGCGAATACCCCATTGTGTCCTGAGGTAATTCATCGGACTGGTTATCTGGCAGTTGTGTGCGTGGTGTCGCTGCCGGTTGTGTCAGCTTTGTGCCCACTGGCTCCTTGTAACTGGCTGAGGACTCGGACCTCGTGCGTGATGTGCTGGTGCTGCTTAACCCACTGCTGGACGCTTGAGAGGTCATCCAAGTAATTATCTGGTCCTGTTCTTTTGGATTTCTGAGGGTTGTTGTCCTGGACAACATGGGCAGTATTGAGTGGGTTTTCTTGGGTGCTCCCCTGTGGCCTGTACGTGAACCGTCAGGGGAAACACCTCTTCCCTTGCCCCTCCCTCTTTCACCGGATTTCTTCCTCATTTCACTTATCCTTACAGTACACGCTGACTGGCAGCAGTACAGTGGCAGTACAGAAATGCTATACAGTACCACTATTCCCAGCAGCGACACAGAGCACAATGCTATACAGTGACGGGTGAGCGGTGTACCACTATTCCCAGCAGCGACACAGAGCACAATGCTATACAGTGGCGGGTGAGCGGTGTACTACTATTCCCAGCAGACACAGAACAGTAAACAGAATGCTATATAGTGTGGCTGAGCGAGCGGTGTACCACTATTCCCAGCAGACACAGAACAGTAAACAGAATGCTATATAGTGTGGCTGAGCGAGCGGTGTACCACTATTCCCAGCAGACACAGAACAGTAAACAGAATGCTATATAGTGTGGCTGAGCGAGCGGTGTACCACTATTCCCAGCAGACACAGAACAGTGAACAGAATGCTATATAATGTGGCTGAGCGAGGTACACAGAGTGGCAGTAAACAGAATGCTATATAGTGTGGCTGAGCGAGCGGTGTACTACTATTCCCAGCAGACACAGAACAGTAAACAGAATGCTATATAGTGTGGCTGAGCGAGCGGTGTACCACTATTCCCAGCAGACACAGAACAGTAAACAGAATGCTATATAGTGTGGCTGAGCGAGCGGTGTACCACTATTCCCAGCAGACACAGAACAGTAAACAGAATGCTATATAGTGTGGCTGAGCGAGCGGTGTACCACTATTCCCAGCAGACACAGAACAGTGAACAGAATGCTATATAATGTGGCTGAGCGAGGTACACAGAGTGGCAGTAAACAGAATGCTATATAGTGTGGCTGAGCGAGCGGTGTACTACTGTTCCCAGCAGCGACACAATGACAGGGGGGACCCTGGCTAGCGTGGCTGGAGCGCGAACTACCCTGCCTGCCTACCCAAAGCTAAACCCACAGACAAATGGCGGAGATATGACGTGGTTCGGGTATTTATTTACCCGAATCAGAGCGCGTTCGGGTCCGAACCACGTGACCCGTTCGGCCAATCACAGCGCTAGCCGAACGTTCGGGGAACGTTCGGCCATGCGCTCTTAGTTCTGCCATGTGGCCGAACGGTTTGGCCGAGCACCGTCAGGTGTTCGGCCGAACTCGAACATCACCCGAACAGGGTGATGTTCTGCAGAACCCGAACAGTGGCGAACACTGTTCGCCCAACACTAGTTCCTAATAGACAAGATGACCAAGGGGACAGTTCAGAGGGGGAGTCAGAGAGGAGTAGGAGGAGACGAGTTCCTGAAAGAAGCAGGTGTAGCTCTTCGTCAGAAACAGCTGATGGCAGTGTCCGGCGTCATGTATCGCCACCTATGTACAGCCACCCAACATGCCCTTCAACATCAGCTGCTGATGCCACCATAGTGCCATCACCCCAGAGGGGCTCAGCTGTTTTTTAATGTGTCTGTCTCAGATCAGAGCAATGCCATCTGTTCTTTCTGCCTCCAAAAATTGAGCCGTGGAAAGGCCAACACTCGTAGGGACAAGTGCCTTATGAAGGCACATGGAGAAAAGGCAGAAACTGCAATGGGGAGAGCACCTGAGCAAAATCAGCACACAAAAGAAAGCCACCCTCCTTCTCCTCTTCCTCCTTCAGGTGCAGCATCTTCAGCCGCTTTCTCCCTTGCACCTTCACAGCCACCCTCCTCCACTCCACCTCTGCCCTTGAGCGGTTCCTGCCCTTCTGCCCACAGCAGCCAAGTGTCCGTGAAGGAAATCGTTGAACGGAAGAAGCCAATTTCTGCCAGTCACCCCCTTGCCCGGCATCTGACAGCTGGTGTGGTGGAGCTGTTAGTTCAGCAGCTGTCACCATACAAGCTGGTGGACTCTTAGGCCTTCCGTAAATTTGTGGCCATTGGGACACCGCAGTGGAAGATACCAGGCCGCAATTATTTCTCTAAAAAGGCGATACCCAAACTGTACCGTGAAGTTGAGAGGCAAGTGATGTCATCTCTGGCACACAGCGTTGGGTCAAGGGTCCACCTGACCACGGATGCCTGGTCTGCCAAGCATGGTCAGGGCAGGTACATAACTTACACAGCCCATTGTGTCAACCTGGTTACCAATGGCAAGAAGGGAGTACGTGGCTGTCTAACTTGTGACACCTCCACGGCTTGCAGGCAGGTCTCCTGCCACCTCCTTTCCTCCTGCTACATCCTCTTCGCTGTCATCATCCTCCTCCTCCTCGGCTGACTGGCAGTTCAACTCTACTGGTGCTGCGATCTCCTCTCCAGCTACACAGCCCCATCTCCCCAGGGCCTATGCTGCCAGGTACGAGGGTATCACGCCATATTAGACATGTCTTGCCTCAAAGCGGATAGTCACACTTGCCCAGCTCTCCTGGCTGCTCTTAACAAACAGGTGGATCAGTGGCTGACCCCACACCAGCTGGAGATCGGCAACGTGGTGTGTGACAACAGTAGCAATCTCATTTTTGCGTTGAATTTGGGAAAGCTGACACATGTACCCTGCATGGCACATGTGCTGAATCTAGTCATTCAAAGATTTGTGTCAAAGTACCCAGGCTTAGAAGACGTCCTGAAGCAGGCCAGGAAGTTGTGTGGGCATTTCAGGCGGTCTTACACGGCCATGGCACGGACGTTCAGCAGAGAAACAACTTGCCGGTGAGACGCTTGAAATGTTATAGCCCGACTCACTGGAGTTCAACCCTGCTCATGTTCTCCTGCCTGCTAGAACAGGAGAAAGCCGTCACCCAGTACCTGTACAATTACAGTAGAAGGACACAGTTTGGGGAGATGGGGATGTTCTGGCCCACGAACTGGACACTGATGCGAAATGAATGCAGGCTCATACGGCCGTTTGAGGAGGTGACCAACCTGGTGAGTCGCAGTGAAGACACCATCAGCAACTTGATCCCATACGCTTACTTCCTGGAGCCTGCCGTGTGTAGAGTGGTGGATCAAGCTGTGGAGGAGCGTGAAGAGGAACAGTTATGGCAGGAACAGTTGTGGGAGCAATTTACATCAGAATCAGATGTTTCCTCAACACCTGCAGCAGCACAGAGGGGGAGGAGGAGGAAGAGTCGTGTGGGGAAGAGGAGTCAGACTCGGATGATGAGGAAGGTGTTTCTTTGGAGGAGCAGGAGGAGGCAGCAGCAGAAGAACAACCACAGCAGGTGTCATGGGGGTTTGTGCTGCTCAAAGTTCCCGTGGTATTGTTTGTGGCTGGGGGGAGGAGGAGGACTTACCTGACATCACTGAGGAAGAGCAAGAGGAGATGGATAGTACATCTGCATCGAACTTTGTGCAGATGTCGTCTTTCATGCTGTCTAGCCTGTTGAGGGAAAAAAAACTCAAGGGGAATGAGCTGTAATGGGTGGCCACGCTACTAGACCCTCGGTATAGGCACAAAGTGCTGGACATGTTACCAACTTACCAGAAGGCAGAAAGGATGCAGCACATGCAGAACAAGCTGGCAACTATGGTTTACAATGCGTTTAAGGGTGATGTCAAAGCACAACGCAATAAAGGTACCACTGCCAGTAATCCTTCTCCCGTGTTCACGCGGGCAAGGACAGGACGCTCCAGCGATCTCATGGTGATATCGGACATGCAGACATTCTTTAGTACAACGCCCGCCCGCCCCGGATCCACCCTCCACCAACGCCTGGACCGGCAGGTAGCCGACTACCTGGCCTTAAATGTGGATGTAAACACTGTGAGCAGCAATGAACCCTTGGACTACTGGGTGCGCAGGCTTGACCTGTGGTCACTGGACAGAGCTGTCCCAATTTGCCATCCAACTTCTGTCTTGCCCTGCCTCAAGCGTCCTGTCCGAAAGGACCTTCAGCGCAGCTGGAGGCATTGTCACTGAGAAGAGAAGTTGCCTAAGTCACAAAAGTGTTCAGTACCTCACCTTTATCAAAATGAATGAGGCATGGATCCCGGAGAGCTACTGCCCGCCTGAAGACTAAGTCAGTCCCCACACACAGCATATCTGCCTGCACACCGTGTGACTGGCTGCCTGCCCCAATACTAAGTCGCTCCCCACACAGCATCTCTGCCTGCAGGCCACTTGCCTTCTCCGCCACCACGAACAGGGTCCAGGACTCCAGGCGGATTCCTGATTTTTTAAGGACGCTGCCAGCAGTGGCCACTAAACTAATTTTTCTGTGCGTGTACATGCCTGCCTAATTTTTCTGGCTGCACTGCTGCTGCAACAACAAAACAAAAGGCATGTGCATGTGCCCATTGCCTTCGTGATCATTACCTTGCCGCGGTTAATGGGCTTTTGTATCACAATGAAGCAATGACCGCCGGCTATATGAGTGTCTCGGGGGGTGGCACACCAAAGATAATAAGGTCGTTGCTTCATTGTGGACAGAGCAAATTTGATCAGCTGGACAGTCACTGTTGTTCTATCATTGAGCTACCACAGCCCGGCGACCATATGGGCTTGAAAACCGCCATGGCCGTGCAGGCCATGGCGGTTTTCAAGCCCATATGGTCGCCGTCACGCGCACCAGTCCAGCACCGCCGTCACTACACAAACAACTGTTTGCGGTGCGGTGCGTTACACAGTAAGATTGGTGTGTCAGTGTGAAGCAGTACTCTAATTATACTCCCTGATTGATGTATACACATGCAAGATGTTTTAAAGCACTTTAGGACTGCAATTTAGCATTCAATGAGATTTCTGCCCTTAAAACGCTACTTTGCGTCCAATCTGGATTTTTCCCGGGGACTTTTGGCGTGTATCCCACTCCGCCATGCCCCCCTCCAGGTGTTAGACCCCTTGAAACATCTTTTCCATCACTTTTGTGGCCAGCATAAATTTTTCTAGTTTTCAAAGTTCACCTTCCCATTGAAGTCTATTGCGGGTTCGCGACAGTTCGCTCGAACCAAACTTTTGCGGGGGGTTCGCAAACCCAGGTCATGAACCGAAAATCGGAGGTTCGGGCCATCTCTAATTGGACTTTCCCTAGATTGTTTTAGCGGACTGGACTGATTCAGTTGGAGGGTAATTTCTGACGCTGGATGGCATTGGATGGAACAAATTCACCTCTCCTTCAGACAGCTCTGGAAGACTATGACATTTAGTTGCCCTGTGCCCTGGATGACTGCTGATATTATTATCAGGACTTCCCTGCTGAAGTACAAGGGATTTTCTTGCCTCTGAAGGTATTGTGGACTTTGTTAGATTGCAGAGTTTAGATTCCTCTTTTACTCCTTGTAATATATTTTTCTGGAAGCTGTACGCTGTCCATCTTGCTGTAATTTATTCCCCAGGTAGCTTAATAAACCTATTAATGTAGGAACTACCTGTGTGTGTTCAGAGCAGCGGTGGGATCTTGCACTGAGCAACGTGTGAGAAGAATTTGAGCTACTATCTTTTGCCACATGACTAGTTAGTAAGTTTTATGCTGCATGTGTTTGAACAAGAAAGGACTGGGAATCTTCCATCTAGTGCATTCAAGTGCCAGTCTTCCTGTAGTCTTGTTGAGGATGTTTTTGAAAGTGACTGGCCATGTTGGGGGATGACCTAACAGCAGCAGAAAGATGGGAGTTGCTGAAATTAGTAAAAGAAGAACTTCTGCATGAGGAATCACACACTCTGCAACGGTCAATGGGCCAAACATTGAATGGAGCAAGACCGCTGATTAAACTGACCTATGCAGCTTTCCCAACTTTTGAGGAGGGGAAAGAAGGAATCCATGCATATCTGGAGAAATTTGAAATCATGTGTGAGGACCACCAGGTCCCGGAGGAAGAATGAACAAATATGTTGTCGAGTAAACTTACAGGGAGGGCTGGTAACACCTATATGGCCCTTCCATCTGAACTAAGATCTGATTATCAGGAGGTAAAGCAGGCTTTACTGGAACTGTATGCCATCACACCAGAGACTCATAGACGTTTGTTCCAATCCATAGCTAAGGACCATGAGGAGAGTTATTTAGATTATGGCACTAAGTTGGCTTGTGCGTTTGATAATTTGGTCCAGGGATGCAAAGCAACCACCTGGGAAGGACTGAGACAGCTGTGCCTGAAGGAACAATTCCAGGATCGCTGCAGTCAAGTCAGGTGTTTAGCCTGGATGTAAAAGCCACATCAGTCCAATAGAGATGGCTCGAACCTCCGATTTTAGGTTTGCGAGCCTCGAACGCGAACTTCCGCAAAAGTTCGGGTTCGCGCAAACTTTTGAACCCGCAATAGACTTCAATGGGGAGGCGAACTTTGAAAACTACAAACATTTATGTTGGCCACAAAAGTGATGAAAAAAATGTTTCAAGGGGTCTAACACCTGGAGGGGGGCATGGAGGAGTGGTATACATGCCAAAAGTCCCCGGGAAAAATCAGTATTTGACGCATAGCAGCGTTTAAGGGCAGAAATCACATTGCATGCTAAATTGGAGGCCTAAAGTGCTTTAAAACATCTTGCATGTGTATACATCAATCAGGTAGTGTGATTAGTGTACTGCATCACACTGACAGACCAAACTCACTGTGTAACGCACCGCAAACAGCTGTTTGTGTAGTGACGGCCATGCTGGACTGGTTGTGCGAAAATGCAGGCCATGGCGGTTTTCAAGCCCATATGGTCGGGCTGAGGTAGATTAATGACAGAACAACAGTGACTGAGTCATATAAATACATCACTAAGGAATCAATACAATTGCTGTATTATTGTACAAAACAATCAATTACACACAATACAAAATGATCCCCTAGTATTGCACAACCCTGTAAAATGGAGCACTGATCATCCCCTGAACCCTTTCACCTCTTCCCCACATGTGCGGCTAGGCTCGAACCCTCTGAATGAAAAAACAATTCTTTCCTATGCACAAAGCCCAGTCCATGCCCTAATATAGCACCAGGATATCCATCCGTTTAATGCCAGCAGGGAGGTCATTTACTTGGCAATTGCATCATAGTTCACTGTAGGTAACTTAACCATCAAGCACCGCGGATATGAGTCAGGGGTTTTATGCATACAGTCCTCCAATAGGAATAAAACTACACATGTCACCTGGCTAAGCCGTTGGACTTCTCCCCAGTGCACTTGGGGGGTCCTTTCTACACAGACCGCCAAAGCCATTCATCGACTGTGGCCCAATTGCAGCCACATTGAGCACTCACGTGTCCCATGCCTGTCGCGGGCGTCCCCGCATTCAAACTTGTTGCTTCCAGCATGGATAGTAATGTCCGCTTAGCTGCTCGTCCTTGTTGCCGGCTCCACGCCCCACGCCTTGAAAAAGTCAAAGTAATTTGATGAAACGCATTGGCTGTTTTTGGATCACCCAGGCTACCGTTGTGTGAGGAGACCGCGGAAGGATCCGCTATTCTTCGGCTGTAGGGCCGGCTTGGCGTGGGGCTAGAGTCTAGAGTCTGTTGTGACGGCGGTTGATCGTTTGGAAAAACAGCGATATGGCTTACGCACCAGTTATTAATGTGGAGGAGGAAATCCGTGCCTCAGTAGAAGTAACCCAGAGAGGAGAAAAAGATGTAAGTTTGGATAAAAAATTCAGGGCCTATCAAAAAATAGCCGTGAAATTGGTCAAAAGGAAATGGAATATAATTTATATGGAGAAGTATATCCAAGCCAAAATGATCCCTTGGGGAATAAGAGAGAGGGTGATTCCAGCAGCCCATCTTCTAACTAAGAGATTCCTCCCTAATTGGAAAAAGGAATGCATAGAACATGGGTTGAGGGTAATGACTATGATGGTGACTGAAGAGAAGATACAGTTGGAAGAAATTGAACAAAGTGTAGAAAGGCAGCTAAGTGATATTAACCAACAGAAATTGATAAATTTAATGAAAGCACCAAAAAAATAATAGAAAAAGAACAGAATAGTATTAAGAGGATGAAAGCAGGTAAATTCCTCAGAGACCAAGAAGATTGGTCAACGGGGAATATCTTTAATACCCATCCCAAATCGGGGAATTTAAAAAATGATAAGCAAAGAAGATACAGAGATAGGAAAAATAAACCCAAAAGGGTAAGATGGGGGGGGAAATACCTATAGCTCCTCAGAGGGACATAGTGACAGTGATTTGTCTTCAGGTCCAGAATCAAATGTGGAGGATGAGTTTCTCCTAACGGCACAGCAGTTAGCACATGAGATAGATAAAGCCCTAGATCAACAAAGCAAGGACATTTTTTTAGGGGAGGAAACAGTGGGGACACAGCCACAGATGACAGAAGGAGCCTTAACAAGGGCACGAGCGAGTGCTCTAGAGAATAGGGATAAATGTGATAAATCTCACTGACCTCACCCTGTCAGAGGATCATCTATTTGTATTGAGTAGGGGGTTGACATTTTGCCCAACAATGCAAGGTGATGAATTTGAAGTATTTAAAGATCTAAATCTCTTTTTGAGGAGAGTTTTATTAAAGAAAATGTTTAGTAAGAAATCAGGGGGGGGGGGGGGGGCAGCAGGGAATGCTGGAACACCAGTCCCTGATGGAACAAGATGAGGAGGTTCAGAGTGAGCTTTGTCACTGGGAGGATCTGGAATCTGAAATAAATGAAAGTCAGGATGTTGTGAAATTATACACAGATCTGAAGTCAAAATCCAGATTTATGCCCTCGTTGTATTCCAATCGATCAACTGCAGTCTTTATGGAGGTAATGGAAAAGGAATTGAAATCAATAGAGTGGAATAATGATCGATCCAGTAACTTAACAAAGGATCAACAAAAGGCACTGAAAGAACTGCAAGCTATGAATAAGGTGGTAATAAAAAAAAGTGATAAAGGAGGTAATGTGGTTTTGATGACTGTGGAGAAATATGTGGGGGAGGCAGAGAGACTATTGGCAAATGGAAATTGCTATAGGCAAATTAAGGGGAATCCATTTTTGCAATTGATAAAAGATGTTAACATGAAATTATCATGGGGATTGGTGAAAGGTGTGCTATTGGAGAAGGAATTTAAATATATGGAGGTAAAAGAATTTAACATTCCTATGTTCTATATTATCCCCAAAGTACACAAAAGCTTAACTGACCCCCCGGGGAGGCCAATTATTTCTGCAAATGGGGGCCCTTTGGAGAGAATAGCACAGTATGTGGAAAGAAAATTAAAGCCAATAGTGGTCTCTCTGCCCTCTTACGTAAAAAATACAACAGAAGTGTTAAACAAAATTGAAAAAGTTGAGCTGCCTGAGAATTGTCTACTGGTAGCTAGAGTTGGGCCGAACCTCCGATTTTAGGTTCGCGAACTTCCGCGGAAGGTTCGGTTCGCGTTAAAGTTCGCGAACCGCAATAGACTTCAATGGGGATGCGAACTTTGAAAAAAAAAATAATTATGCTGGCCACAAAAGTGATGGAAAAGATGTTTCAAGGGGTCTAACACCTGGAGGGGGGCATGGCGGAGTGGGATACATGCCAAAAGTCCCGGGGAAAAATCTGGATTTGACGCAAAGCAGCGTTTTAAAGAGAATCTGTATTGTTAAAATCGCACAAAAGTAAACATACCAGTACGTTAGGGGACATCTACTATTACCCTCTGTCACAATTTCGCCGCTCCTCGCCGCATTAAAAGTGGTTAAAAACAGTTTTAAAAAGTTTGTTTATAAACAAACAAAATGGCCACCAAAACAGGAAGTAGGTTGATGTACAGTATGTCCACACATAGAAAATACATTCATACACAAGCAGGCTGTATACACCCTTCCTTTTGAATCTCAAGAGATCATTTGTGTGTTTCTTTCCCCCTGCAGCTATCTTCCACTGAAGTGTCAGGCTGTTTCTTCCTGCAGAGTGCAGACAGCTCTGCCTGTATGTAATTCCTCAGTATGTGAAAGCCCAGCCAGCTCAGAGGAGGATTTATCCAGCTTGTAAAAGATAAGAGAGAAGAGAGAAGCTGCCCTAATCTAAATAATACACAGGCAGTGTGCAGAGAGGGGCCGGGAGGGGGGAGATACATCACAGAACCACAACACTGAAGAAATTGGCAGCCTTCCAGACACAGGCTGACAAGTCTGACAAGATGGAGATAAGTTGATTTATTACAGAGATGGTGATAGTAGAACGTGCTGCAGTAAGCCAGAACACATTAGAATAGCTTTTGGAACTTGTAGGATGATAAAAAACAGGATGTAATTTTTGTTACGGAGTCTCTTTAAGGGCAGAAATCACATTGAATGCTAAATGACAGGCCTAAAGTGCTTTCAAACATCTTGCATGTGTATACATCAATCAGGTAGTGTAATTAAGGTACTGCTTCACACTGACACACCAAACTCACCGTGTAATGCACCGCAAACAGCTGTTTGTGTAGTGACGGCCATGCTGGACTGGTGCGCACCATGGCGAGAGTGCAGGTTTTGGTGGCTTTACAGCCCATATGGTCACCTGGCTGATGTAGCTGCGGGTTCACAGAACAGGTATGCAGTGGCAGGTTCACTGAACACAACAGGTATGCAGTGGCAGGTTCACTGAACACAACAGGTATGCAGTGGCGGGTTCACTGAACAGGTATACAGTGGCGGGTCCACTGAACAGAACAGGTATGCAGTGGCGGGTTCACTAAACAGAACAGGTATACAGTGGCGGGTTCACAGAACAGGTATGCAGTGGCAGGTTCACTGAACACAACAGGTATGCAGTGGCGGGTTCACTGAACAGGTATACAGTGGCGGGTCCACTGAACAGAACAGGTATGCAGTGGCGGGTTCACTGAACAGGTATACAGTGGCGGGTCCACTGAACAGAACAGGTATGCAGTGGCGGGTTCACTAAACAGAACAGGTATACAGTGGCGGGTTCACTAAACAGAACAGGTATACAGTGGCGGGTTCACAGAACAGGTATGCCGTGGCAGGTTCACTGAACAGGTATGCAGTGGTGGGTTCACAGCACAGGTATGCAGTGGTGGGTTCACAGAACAGGTATGCAGTGGTGGGTTCACAGCACAGGTATGCAGTGGTGGGTTCAATGAACAGGTATACAGTGGCGGGTCCACTGAACAGAACAGGTATGCAGTGGCAGGTTCACTGAGCAGGTATGCAGTGGTGGGTTCACAGCACAGGTATGCAGTGGTGGGTTCACTGAACAGGTATGCAGTGGTGGGTTCACAGCACAGGTATGCAGTGGTGGGTTCACAGCACAGGTATGCAGTGGTGGGTTCACAGCACAGGTATGCAGTGGTGGGTTCACAGCACAGGTATGCAGCCAGACAGGAACAAGTTAGGCCTAACTAATCTTTCCCTGAGAGACAGTCTGCAGCAGCTCGCCCTACTCTCACTAACGCAGGCAGCACACGAGTGACCGTAATGGCCGCCGCTGCCTGCCTTATATAAGGGGGGGTGGGGCTCCAGGGGCTAGTGTAGCCTAATTGGCTACACTGGGCCTGCTGACTCTGATGTAGAGGGTCAAAGTTGACCCTCCATGTGCATTATGGGGCGAACCGAACTTCCGCAAAGGTTCGCCTGCGGGACGCGAACGCGAACCACTGAAGTTCGCATGGAACCGTTCACAGGCGAACCGTTCGGCCCAACTCTACTGGTAGCATTAGATGTAGAGTCTTTATTTACGTCAATACCTAACGAAGTAGGATTAAGAGCTATGTCTTGGTTTATGGACAGATATTATGGAGAGGAGGAGGAAGCCCGTAATAATTACGTGTTAGACCTAATGAAATTGATTTTGGCACGAAATTTCTTCCAGTTCGATGGGAAGTATAATCAACAACTGAGGGGCGTGGCCATGGGGGCGGCATGCTCCCCGGCCTATGCATGCCTTCACCTAGGGTTATGGGAGTTGGAGGAGGTATATGGCATGTTGGGGTTTGGGGAGCATGTCGCCCTATGGCTCCGTTATATTGATGATGTGGTCATGGTGTAGAGGGGCGACAGAGGTAGCCTCCAAGAATTTGTGAATTGTTTGAATTGTAATCAGAGGAATATTTATGTGACCTATACTTGTGATGAAAACACTATTACCTTTTTGGATTTGAGGTTGTTCAGGAGAGGCACAAAATTGTTCTCAAGCACATATAGAAAGAAAAGTGCAGGAAATACACTGCTCCATGCTTCAAGCCATCACCTGGGGTGCCAGATCAGATCAGTGCCCACGGGGTAATTTTTAAGAATAAGACGGAATTGCGCCTCAGTTGAACTGTATAAACAAGAGTCAGTAGTGTTAAGACAACATTTGAAAGAGAGAGGTTATTCTAACAGAATGATCAAATTAGCCTATGTGAGGGCGTTAAAAACAGACAGGGAAAACCTGTTGGAGAAAAGAGAAAAGAAAGAGAAACAGGAGGAAAAAGATGTAGTGAGAATTATTACTAGATACGGTAGCCATTGGGAGAAGCTTGTAGAGTTACTTAGAAAAAATTGGGGCATCCTCACCCTAGACAAAGATATTGCCCAAATCGTGGGTGACACACTCCAGGTGACGGCAAGAAGAAGCAGCAATTTGGGGGATATGCTAATGAGAAGTGAATTCCAGAGAGAACAAAATAACAATAGGAGAAGAAAAGGAATGTTTAAGCGTCAAAATTGTAGACATTGTAGGTATGTCTTGGAGGGAGATACATTCTATGATAGTAGTGGTACAACTGAATTCAAAATACGAGACTATATCTCATGTGCAACAACAAAAGTGATATATCAGCTTATTTGTCCCTGTAATAAAATCTATATAGGTAAAACGGGAAGGGACTTGGAGACCCGCATAGGAGAACATATTAAAAATATTAAGGGCAAAAATGTTGATGGTGCAGTGGCGCAACATTTCTTAGAATATCACAATAGTGACCCCAAAGGCCTTAAATTCAGAGGGATATACAAATTAAACATTAGCCCCAGGAAAGGGGATTTTGATAGAGTTCTGTTACAGAAGGAATGTATGTGAATATATAAGTGTAAGACCTGGGTTTCTAAGGAAATGAATGTAGAGGTCAATCTGAGGTTTTTTCTCTAGGCGGGTCTTTTGAGTCCTGAACTGTTTAAAATACAGGGAAGATAGAAAAAGTTTGGGTGATGGTTGCTCTTTTTGATCTTGGGTCCTCTCCCTCCACTGAGAAGTACATGTGTCTTAAAGATTAACTGTCAGGCTGCAGAAGCTAATTTAAACCTCTATTCTCCTGTGTTAAACAGTTTAGAAGGAAGCCAAAAAGGCAATACTGTAGTTAAAAATCTCTCTTACATTTGATGTGTGCTTATCAGCAAAGCTGTTAGACCCAAGCTCTTAAGAGGACGCAAGCCGCATACCATACTGCAAAGCATTCTAGGGCCCTCCCCTCGGCTGCTAAAGAGAAGTTACAGGATCAAGTTTCAGCAGCTTGTAACTCAGTCCAGCGCACAGCACTGAAAAATCTCCCGGCAGAGTACACTGCAGGGTCCGCTATTGTTCCTAGCCACATGGCTAATTAATATTCACTGAACACTAGTGTTATTCAGTACGAGCTTTTCTGTGATCAGGAAGCAGGCAGGACATGATGACACATTTGGCTTCATAGGAGACAGACAAACATGGAACCTGCCATGAGCTGTCAGGAGCATCATTCTCTGCAAATACTATATACAAATTCTGTGAAATCCAAACGTGGACAGTGAAATGCATATGTAATGTAAGTACAGCCAATCTTTAGCTACTGATATATGTGTTTATTTTCTCTGAGACCTTATACCTAACAGCTCCTCTTTAAAGTAATTGAAGGAGAAATGAGGTCCCGGGTGTGGGCGGAAATAGGCAGGAAATGTTAAGTTGGGAGGAAAGTCTGGGCTGTTAAAAGCACAAAGGAAAAGGCACAAAATGATACATAGGGAAAATCTTTGATAGAATCCTATGTTAAATACTATGCATATATCAATAAAAATGCCCTTAGGATTTTTGTGATGAGCAGCAGCTGCGTTTAGGTGGCCAAAAGCACAAAGTAAATGGCATAGAACGAAGCATATGGAAAACCTTTGTTGGAATCCTATGTTTGATATTTTGCATGCAGTAATACAAAATGCCCTCAAGATGCCAGTGATGAGTAGTAGCATTTGGAGGAAAAAGGTTTTCTAGGAAATGCCTGCAACTATAAAAGCGCCCACAGGAGGGAGTAAGGAGTCTTCTTTTTATTCTTGCCTTGAAAAAAGTCAAAGTAATTTGATGAAATGCGTTGGTTGTTTTTGGATCACCCAGGCTACCGTTATGTGAGGAGACCGCGGAAGGATCCGCTATTCTTCGGCTGTAGGGCCGGCTTGGCGTGGGGCGTGGAGCCGGCAACAAGGACGAGCAGCTAAGCGGACATTACTATCCATGCTGGAAGCAACAAGTTTGAATGCGGGGATGCCCGCAACAGGCATGGGACACGTGAGTGCTCAATGTGGCTGCAATTGGGCCACAGTCGGTGAATGGCTTTGGCGGTCTGTGTAGAAAGGACCCCCCAAGTGCACTGGGGAGAAGTCCAACGGTTTAGCCAGGTGACATGTGTAGTTTTATTCCTATTGGAGGACTGTATGCATATAAAACCCCTGACTCATATCTGCGGTGATTGATGGTTAAGTTACCTACAGTGAACTATGATGCAATTGCCAAGTAAATGACCTCCCTGCTGGCATTAAACGGATGGATATCCTGGTGCTATATTAGGGCATGGACTGGGCTTTGTGCATAGGAAAGAATTGGTTTTTCATTCAGAGGGTTCGAGCCTAGCAGCACATGTGGGGACGAGGTGAAAGGGTTCAGGGGGTGATCAGTGCTCCGTTTTACAGGGTTGTGCAATACTAGGGGATCATTTTGTATTGTGTGTAATTGATTGTTTTGTACAATAATACAGCAATTGAAACAAGCTTTTGATTCCTTAGTGATGTATTTATATGATATGTTAATGTGTTAAGCACAGATAGTAGGTTGTTATAACAGTGACTGAGTGTCCAGCTGATCAAATTTGGACTGTCCACAATGAAGCAATGACCTTATTATTTATCTTCTTGGGTCAGGTGTGCCCCCAACCCCAACACACTCATTTAGCCAGTCATTGCTTCATTGTGATACGCAAGCCCCTTCGCCGCAGCAAGGTAATGATCACAAAGGGGAATTGACACATGTACATGCCTTTTGTTTTGTTGTTGCAGCCGCTATACAGCCAGAAAAATTAGGCAGGCGTGTACACGCACCAGAAAAATGATTATAGCGGCCGCTGCTAGCAGTGGCCTTAAAAATTCAGGAATACACCTGGAGTCCTGGACCCTGTTGGTGGTGGCGAAGAAGGCAGTCAAGCTGCTTGCAGGCAGAGATGCTGCGTGGGGACCGACTTAGTGTTGGGGCAGGCAGTCACATGGCGTGCAGGCAGAGATGCTGTGTGTGGGGACTGTCTTCGGGCAGGCCTGACCGTGCTTTGCAGACCATCTCTTGAACCAGCGCTGTGTGCCAGAGATGACACCACTTGCTTTTCAACATCACCGTACAGTTTTAACCTTTTTTGGGAAATAATTGTGGCCTGGTATCTTCCACTGCGGTGTGTGGCTTTGCTTTTGTGTGCTGCTTTCTCTCAGGTGGTCATCCCATTGCAGTTTGTGCTTTTTAATCATGTGCCTTCGTAAGGTAGTTGTCCCTTTGCGGGTCTTGGTCTTTCCATGGCTCAATTTTTGGTGGCAAAGAGTACAGATGGCATTGCTCTCATCTGAGGCAGACACACCAAAAAATGTAAGCCCTGGGATGATAGCACTTTGGTGATGGCTGCCGACGGAGTGTTAAGTGGGGTGCCAGAATCAGAGCAGGAGGAGGAAAATATGCCACGCTTTCGTGCGGAATCTGGCGAAGATGAGGTGTTCTGTGTTAGTCAACTACGTCCTGACAATATTGGGGTTGATGGCACGTGCCTTATTCTGAACACTGTACTTTGGTCGAGGGCCGCATGAAATCACGACAGCATGAACTCGAATAGACCTGCCGAGTGGCCTGTCTCTGGCTCTGCCTGTTGTTTTGACCATATTGGGGGGGATGAAGTGAAATGTATGCACTGACTTGACTAATACAATGTGTGGTTACACAGGTGCAGGGAAAAGGTTGCAGTGACTGCTGGTACAACAATGTGCGGTCACACAGGTGCAGTGAAAAGGTAACTGCTGGTACAACAATGTGTGGTTACACAGGTGCAGTGAACAGGTTGCAGTGACTGCTGGTACAACAATTTGTGGTTACACAAGTGCAGTGAACAGGTATGCAGTGACTGGTATATAGCACACTGTGTGCTGTCATGCAGGTGCACTGAACAGGTATGCAGTGACTGGTATCAATACACTGTGCAGCTGTCACACACACAGGTACCGTGAACAGGTATGCAGTGACTAGTATTACAAATGTGCAGCAGTCACACACACAGGTACCATGAACAAGTATGCAGTGATTAGTATTACAAATGTGCAGCTGTCACACACACAGGTACCGTGAACAGGTATGCAGTGACTAGTATTACAAATGTGCAGCTGTCACACACACAGGTACCGTGAACAGGTATGCAGTGACTAGTATTACAAATGTGTAGCTGTCACACATGTGCAGTGAAAAGGTAGGCACTGAATGTGCTGGGCCTGGCAGTGGCACAGTAGGAATTAGCAAGGGCCAGCTGCGACTGACTGACAGGGCTGTATATGCAAATGTCAGTGGGCCACACAAAAAGAAAAAAAAAAAAAACAGATCACAAGAACAACATTAGCTCTCAAAAGAGCTGTTGTGGGGTGCTTTTTAGCAATAAGTATCAGCAAGGAGCAAGCTAACAAGCCTAACAAGAGCCTAACTAAGCTTTCCCTATGTCTACAGCCGGTTCCTCTCCCTTCTCTAATTATTGCAGCCACACCGAGTGAGATTTTTGGTGGCAAAGAGTACAGATGGCATTGCTCTCATCTGAGGCAGACACACCAAAAAATGTAAGCCCTGGGATGATGGCACGTTGGTGATGGCTGCCGACGGAGTGTTAAGTGGGGTGCCAGAATCAGAACAGGAGGAGGAAAATATGCCACGCTTTCATGCGGAATCTGGCGAAGATGAGGTGTTCTGTGTTAGTCAACTACGTCCTGACAATATTGGGGTTGATGGCACGTGCCTTATTCTGAACACTGTACTTTGGTCGAGAGCCGCACGAAATCACGACAGCATGAACTTGAATAGACCTGCCGAGTGGCCTGTCTCTGGCTCTGCCTGTTGTTTTGACCATATTGGGGGGGATGAAGTGAAATGTA
The DNA here is from genome assembly GCF_040937935.1 of Hyperolius riggenbachi. Classification (NCBI taxonomy): domain Eukaryota; kingdom Metazoa; phylum Chordata; class Amphibia; order Anura; family Hyperoliidae; genus Hyperolius; species Hyperolius riggenbachi. Next base: position 389,998,794 of record NC_090647.1, on the reverse strand, counting down.
TGCACTGACTTGACTAATACAATGTGTGGTTACACAGGTGCAGGGAAAAGGTTGCAGTGACTGCTGGTACAACAATTTGTGGTTACACAAGTGCAGTGAACAGGTATGCAGTGACTGGTATATAGCACACTGTGTGCTGTCATGCAGGTGCACTGAACAGGTATGCAGTGACTAGTATCAATACACTGTGCAGCTGTCACACACACAGGTACCGTGAACAGGTATGCAGTGACTAGTATTACAAATGTGCAGCTGTCACACACACAGGTACCATGAACAAGTATGCAGTGACTAGTATTACAAATGTGCAGCTGTCACACACACAGGTACCGTGAACAGGTATGCAGTGACTAGTATTACAAATGTGTAGCTGTCACACATGTGCAGTGAAAAGGTAGGCACTGAATGTACTGGGCCTGGCAGTGGCACAGTAGGAATTAGCAAGGGCCAGCTGCGACTGACTGACAGGGCTGTATATGCAAATGTCAGTGGGCCACACAAAAAGAAAAAAAAAAACAGATCACAAGAACAACATTAGCTCTCAAAAGAGCTGTTGTGGGGTGCTTTTTAGCAATAAGTATCAGCAAGGAGCAAGCTAACAAGCCTAACAAGAGCCTAACTAAGCTTTCCCTATGTCTACAGCAGGTTCCTCTCCCTTCTCTAATTATTGCAGCCACACTGAGTGAGATAATGGCCAATGCAGCTGCCTTATATAAGGGGGGTGGGGGGGGGGGCTCCAGGAGGGAGTGTAGCCTGATTGGCTGCCCTGTGTCTGCTGACTGTGATGTAGCGGGTCAAAGTTGATGTAGTACAAACGTTGTTTAGGTGATACCTTTAATGACTAACTGTACAAGATTCCTTTGCAAGATTTCAAAACTTTAAGTTTCTTCTTTAGGCATGTTTCAGAGCTGGATCAGAACCGGATGGTTCTGATCCAGCTCTGAAACATGCCTGAAGAAGAAGAAACTTAAAGTTTCAAAAGCTTGCAAAGGAATCTTGTACAGTTAGTCATTAAAGGTATCACCTAAACAGCTTTTGTTGTTATGTTTTCGGATTCTCTCAGATGTCCACATTTTCTAGTAGCGCACGTAAGAACATTTAACTCACGCGTTAACAATAATGACTCTGCCCCTATATGTGCCCATACGAAACATTTAATTTTTTTTCCAGCTCATGTATCCTGATCAGGCGTTAAAAAAAATAAATATATATCTACTAAGGGGCCATTCACACTGCACGCGTTGCCGTCCGAATTTCGGCAATGTGTGCAGGAGACAGACACACACGACATCAGACAGTGCATAGACTGCACTGTCTGATGTTCACACTGCATGCGTTCTGGACCAGTGCGGTCTAGGAACGCATGCTGCATGCATTTTTTCCCAAAACACGCGGCTGACCTATTCACTTTAGTGAATGGGATCAGCCATACAACGCATACAAACACGGATGGCATGCGTTCGTATGCGTTCCGAACGCACGGCCATCCGTGTTTGATGATGTGAATGGGGCCTTATTACCTGGGGCTTCCTCAGTCCCTGGCAGCCTATGTGTCCCTCACCGCAGCTCCGCTCCCGGTGTCCCCTCTGTAGCAGCCACCGACCTGACAATTTAAGCGGCTTCTGCGCCTGCATGCTCCCATAGCCAGGAGCATTCTGCGCAGGTGCATACTTTTGCAGCTGCGCACTTGTGCAGGCGCCACCGATGCTGTAATAGAAAGGACCCCAGGACACTGGCTGGGAGTGAAGCTGCCGCAAGGGACAAATAGGCTGCAAGCGGCTTGAGGAAGCACCGGGTAAATAGATTTTTTTAAATGCCTGATGTTTCCTTTAATACTCAAATGCACCCTTTTAAACAAATTACTGTTGCTGCTGGGCTCAACTCCCGCCCCTCCCCCCCCCACACACACACACAATGGGTGCTGCTGGGCTGAACCCCCCCCCCCCCACACACACACACACAATGGGTGCTGCTGGGCTCAACCCCTCCCCCCCCTACACACACAATGGGTGCTGCTGGGCTCAACCCCTCCCCCCACACACACAATGGGTGCTGCTAGGCTCAACTTCCCCTCCCCCACACACACAATGGGTGCTGCTGGGCTCAACCCCTCCCCCCCCACACACACAATGGGTGCTGCTGGGCTCAACTTCCCCTCCCCCCACACACACAATGGGTGCTGCTGGGCTCAACTCCTCCCCCCCCCACACACACAATGGGTGCTGCTGGGCTCAACTTCCCCCCCCCCCCCCACACACAATGGGTGCTGCTGGGCTCAACTCCCGCACCCCCCCCCCACACACACAATGGGTGCTGCTGGGCTCAACCCCTCCCCCCCCCTCACACACACTGTGGGTGCTGCTGGCTGGGCTTAACAAATCCCCCCCCCCGCGCAAAATTGTACACAGCGGCGCTGCTTCAGTCTCACATGCTCCAGGGCCAGGCTGCAATTATCAGCTTCTCCCGTCTCCATCCTGTGCATGACCGCTCGTTCTATCTAGTGCTGTGTGCTAGGCTGGACTTGTACACAGCAGCAGAATTGTAAACAGCAGCAGAGGCGCTTCAGTCTCACCTGCTCCAGGCTGCAATTATCAGCCTCTCTCCATCCTCCCTGCGGCTGCTCATTCTCTACTCGCCTCAGTCTTCGATCCTGTTATCACATGGTATGTAGAAGAACCAGGAAGTGGGGAATGAGCGGCCACCGCAGAGAACGGAGCAGAGGTGCTGATAATTGCAGTGTGGAGCCAGGCTGTGCTTCACCTCGGCACCCGACTGGGGACATAGGACTTGCTCGCTAATTCAGCCAGCGGTCCATAAAGCGGGGGGGGGGAGGCGGCCCAGGGGGGGCAATCGCCCCGGGCCAGTGCGTGCATGGCTGACATCACCCCTGCCCATCTTTCACCCCACCCGGTGTGGGTCGCATTCTCCCCCCCCTCTCACGACGCTAGTGGATGTTGGAGCGAAAGTAGAAAGACTCTGGACACCCAAGAGCGCATGGGAAGGATGGTGATTGTGCTGGTGTACTTTCATTCACCTGCACCGCGCGTCACCTGTTCAGCTGCTCCCTAGCAGTGTTCTCCATCCTGCGCCCCCTTCCTTCATCTGCCGGCCTGCGCTCAGTGCAGTCGCACGGCCCGCACGGTGGTAGAAACGGCCATGGCTGTGTACACAGCTAGCCCACCCAGCCCCTCCTACCCTCCTCCCAGAGGCTCATATTGCAGTTTACAGGCTAGCACACCTGAGAATGTTTCAGAGGTTTCCAATTGCCTGAAGTTGGATGAGGGAGAGTGAGAACAGATATGAGCAGGAGAAGAGTCTGATTTGCTGGTGGACTTTGTAAGAAGTGGTAAGCTGTGGTGCCCTTCTGACCACACTGGCAAAGAGAAGCAGAGGAGCAGCAGGAGGCTGTTATTGAAGGACTTTCACTGGATTGTTTTTGACCCCTTTTACACTTAATCAGTTGCTCTCAGTTATAACTGAAATCAAACTGATTTTTAAAGTAATGCCCATGTTTTCCTACGGCACAATTCACACTTAGGGTTCGATTCACTATTGTGTGAGAACTGCTTTCACAGCAGTTATCACGCGAACATGCGGCTGCAAATGTTTTCATTGCAAAGACTCACTTCACATGATAAAAGAACATTTGCGCGATCATGTGCGCTATCGCGCGATCAAGTGTGCAAACGTTTTTTTATAATGTGAAGTGAGGCTTTTCATGTGAAAACATTGGCGGCCACCAGTGCACGTGATAATGATAACTGCTGTGAAAGCAGTTATCACGCAATAGTGAATCGACCCCTTAATGCGTTTTATCTGAAATCTTCTTCCCAATGCACTGCTATGGAAAAGCACATACCAACGCGCACTAACGCGTACTAATGCATACTAACGCACACTAACTCATCCCAACTGATTAATTGTAAATGGAGCCTTAGCGGACTGGACTGATTCAGTTGGAAGGTAATTTCTGACCCTGGATGGTATTGGATGGAACAACTTCACCTCTCCTTTAGAGATGGCCCAAATGGTTAGCCGGTGAACTGCGAACACATAGCGAGTTCGACCCGCCCCCTATACTACATCATTGGGCTAAACTTTGACCCTCCACATCACAGTCAGCAGACACATGGAAGCTAATCAGGCTGCACTCCTTCCTGGACCCCCGCCCCCCTAAAAAACGCTGCTTCATCGGCCATTTTCTCACTCTGTCTGCTGCCTGCTTGGTGAGAGAAGGGAGAGGTTGCTGGAGAGATTGGGAAAGCGTTAGTTAGGTCTTGTTAGCTTGCTCCTTGCTGATATTTTTTTGCTGAAAAGCACCACAAAAAAGCTCTTTTGAGAGCTAATGTTCTTGTGATGTGTTTTGTTTGTTTTTTTTGTGTGTGCCACTGACACTGCATAAACAGACCTGTCTGTCGCAGCTGGCCCTTGCTAATTGCTATACTGTGGCGGGCTCAGCACAGTCAGTGCATATCTTTCACTGCATATGTGTGACTGCACATTGTATTATAATATCAGTCAGTGCTTACATAGTTACATAGTTATTTGGGTTGAAAAAAGACATACGTCCATCGAGTTCAAACAGAGAACAATTGGTCCCGCCTGCGGGACTACCGGCTCCTTTCAGGGAAGGAATCAGGAGCAGTAAGCAGCATCATTGGCTGTCTGTGGCAGCCCCCCCCCCCCCCCCCCGTGCGTGATTGGCTCTTGGCTGGAAAGCACTTCATAGTTTGGCGGTGACTTCAATGATGTGATCGGTGCGCACGTGCACATGTCCTGCCCGGGGTTACGCTGGCGGCTAGCGGCAATGCAACCAAGAACACATAAAGAGGAGGACTCGGAGCGTCCCGCTATTTGGGTAAGGGCTTTTGTGCAGGTTTGGATTACCGATACTTTAGCAGCGGGAGGCACCGGGCTGTCTATCAGGATTTTCAGGTTCAGGTGTGCAAGTATGGATTGCTGGTGATTTAGATGCACCAGGATTTATATGTAGCAGACGCCGGGCTGTTTATTTGGATTTAAGGATTCAGTGGTGCGAATGAGGATTACCGGCACTTTAGCAACCAGCCACGGGCATTTCTACGTGGGGGGCACCAGGTGCCTGGCTGTGTATTCGGACCATAAGACGCACTGACTTTTTCCCCCCACTTTTGGGGGAGAAAAAGTGCGTCTTATGGTCCATAAAATACAGTAATATACGGGGCTCGCTACATGATTTAAAAAAAAAAAAAAAAAAAAAGCTGCACTGCCTCCTTGCCGGGGGAATTAGACCGGCAAGGAGGTTAATAAATAAATGAGACGCACTGGACCCAGTACAGACCCCTGTGGGACTCCACTGCTAACAGTCTCCCATTTTGAGTATGATCCATTGACCACAACTCTTTGTTTTCTGTACATTAGCCAGTTCCCTATCCATGCACACAGACTCTTCCCCTGTCCTTGCATCCTCAACTTTTGCACCAGACTTTTGTGGGGAACAGTGTTGAAGGCCTTTGCAAAGTCCAAGTATATCACATCTACAACATTCCCAATATCCACATTAGCGTTCACTACCTCATAAAAGCTGAGCATGTTAGTCAAACAGGACCTGTCTTTAGTAAACCCATGTTGATTCTGAGAAATAAGATTGTTTTCTACTATGAAGTCATGTATAGTGTCTCTTAGTAAGCCCTCAAATAGTTTGCACACAACTGATGTTAAGCTTACAGGTCGATAATTTTCTGGATCTGATTTTTTGCCCTTCTTAAATAATGGGAAAACGTGGGCTGTACGCCAATCCACTGGGACTCTGCCAGTTGCAAGAGAGTCACAAAAGATAAGATAACTGAACTGAACTTAATTCCCTTAGGACCCGAGGATGCATGCCATCCGGGCCAGGTGCCTTGTCTATTTTTATTTTATTTAGTCTTGCCTTCACCTCTTCCTGCGTTAAGTATTTAATATTACAATTTGAAGATTGAGACTCTTCTGCATCTGTAATTTGCAACAGTGATGTTTTCCTTGTGAAGACAGAAGCAAAGATAGCATTTAATAACTCTGCCTTACCTTGGTCATCCACCATTGAGTTCCTACCCTCATCCTTTAGGAGTCCAATACAGTCAACCTTCCTTTTTTTAGAGATGATGTACTTGTAAAACTTTTTTGGGTTAGATTTGATATCCCTAGTGATTTGTTTTTCAGCTTCAATCTTTGCCAGCCTAATTTCTTTTTTACAATTTTTATTGCACTCCTTATAAATGTTTAACACAGCCTTGGTCCCCTACCTTATAGGCATTCTTTTTCCTCTTCATTTTATCTCTAACCTTTCTATTCATCCATAGAGGCCTTTTTTTATTCCTAGATATTTTGTTTCCATATGGGCAGTGGCGTAGCTAAGGAGCTGTGGGCGCCGATGCAAGTTTTACAATGGGGCCCCCCAAGCACTCTATACATAACAATTTATACGATGCACCAAAATCTGCCAATGGCAACTACAGTGTCAGAGGTGCAAGAAGAGGATGGGGAACAGTTTGTTAATGATTACCACTATTCAAAGTATATACAGAAGTCATTATTATGCGCATAGGACCAATAGAGAGCTAATTCTGTAGTTAAGGGAGGGCCCTTCGGGGCCCCTCTGGCCCCGATGCGGTCGCTACCTCTGCACCCCCTATTGCTACGCCCCTGCATATGGGATATGCATACTACAATATTGATGGAGAGTACGTTTAAAAGCTTGCCATTTTCCTTCAGTGCCCTCACCTTGTAGCACCTTGTAGTACATTATCCCAGTTCACCAAACTTAGTGCCTGCATGAGTTGATTGAACTTTGCTTTTCTAAAATTCATAGTTTTAGTGGTCCCGCTGCCCCGTGGCCTATCAGTCACCAGATCAAACATTATCATGTTGTGATCACTATTTCCTAAATGTTCATGAACCTGCACATTTGATACATTATCTGGTCTATTAGAAATGATCAGATCCAGTAATGCATTCCCCCTAGTTGGTTCCGTTACCATTTGACCAATTGTTCAGTAGTGATGCCAGAAATCTGCTACTTTTACCAGAATAGGTAGCCTCAATACTCCAATCAATGTCTGGAAAGTTGAAGTCACCCATAACTATGACCTCATTTTTACTTGCTGCTTTCACTTTCACTGCATCTGTGTGACTGCACATTGTATTATTATACCAGTCACGGCATAAATTTCACTGCATCTGTGTGACTGCATATTGTATTATACCAGTCACTGCATAACTTTCACCGCATCTGTGTGACTGCACACTGTATTATACCAGTCACTGCATACCTTTCACTGCATCTATGTGACTACACACTGTATTATACCAGCCACTGTGTACCTTTCACTTCATCTGTGTGTCTGCACACTGTATTATACCTTTCACTGCATCTGTGTGACTGCACACTGTATTATACCAGTCACTGCATCTGTGCGACTGCACATTGTATTATACCAGCAGTCAGTGCATGCTTTCACTGCATCTGTGTGACTGCACATTGTATTATTATAACAGTCAGTGCAGACCTTTCACTGCATCTGTGTGACTGCACATTGTATTATACCAGCAGTCAGTGCATACCTTTCACTGCATCTGTGTTACTGCACATTGTGTTATTATACCAATCAGTGTATACATTTTACTGCATCTGCGTGACTGCACATTGTATTAGTACAGTCAGTGCATACCTTTCACTGCATCTCTGTGACTGCACATTGTATTATACCAGCAGTCAGTGCATACCTTTCACTGCCTCTGTGTGACCTTACATTGTATTTTATCAGCATTCAGTCCATACCTTTCACTGTATCTGTGACTGCACATTGTATTAATCCAGTCAGTGCATACCTTTCACTTCATCTTTCCCCCCCAAATATGGACAAAATAACAGGCAGAGGCAGAGCCAGAGGCAGGCCACCCAGCAGGTCTGTTCAAGGTCGTGCTGACGTGATTTTGTGCGGCTCCCGACCAAAGTACAGTGTTCAAAAGGCACGTACCATCAACCCCTAAGGTTGTCAGGATGTAGTTGCCTATTTAACACAGAACACCTCATCTTCCTCAGCTTCTGCCCAGAACCATGACATATCTTCCTCCTCCTGCTCTGATTCTGGCACCCCACTTAACACTCAGCTAGCAGCCACCACTGCTACTACTAGCACTACATACACTCCATTTGAGAGTTCGCAGAAGTTATTTGGTGGGGAATTAACTGATTCACAGCCATTGTGTGCCTTATCTGAACTTAGTGCCCCTTAAGTAGCTTTGTGCACACTAAAAGATGCACAAAGCTACATCGCACACTGCATCATGCACAGTGTGCACAGCGTAATGCGTCGATCTTTGAGCGTAGTGTGACGATAACGTCGCACCCGCTATACTGTATATGATGCGACCATAAGGTCGCATAGGATGCAACATGTCTGGCAGGGTTCGTGGGGGTGTTAGGAAAGGGAGTTCTATTGCCTCAGGTACTTATGGGACTGCTCCACGGCCAGGGAGAGGACGCCCAGCTGTACGGGGTCGTGATGCAGCAGAAAGGGCAGCACAGCCTGGGCCGAGACAGCGGACGCCGTTTTCACAACATTTTAAAGTTTCTGGTCCCCGTGTGGTGGATGAGCAGATGGAACCTGAGGTACTGATGGACATCATGACTGCATCCCAGACCTCTACTGTGAGCAGCACTCCAAGCAGCAGCAGCAGCTAACGCCCCACGCTTGATGTGACATCCACCCCAGCACCCAGTGGTCATGCAGCCCTCCCAGGATGAAAGCGTTCTGTCCCTCAGAACATACTGATGGAAGAAGCTCAGGACATACTGGGGACTGATATGGCAGAGATTGAGCTCGGGCCACAATCACAACTGTTATTAGATGATGTTGATGAAGAGGGGTCTGTGTCTGGGGATGTAGGGACGGAAGAGGAGGCGGGGGAGTCAGAGGAAGAGCTTGATTATGATGACGATGATGCTGATGATGACGTTGTGGACCCTCCGTATGTGCAGCCTGAGTCCGGGGAAGAATGGTCGGAGCAGGATGACGAGTCACCTAGGCCTAGGCAAGAATATCGCCATATGTCAGGCAGGAGCAGGTGCAGCAGTGGGCGTGGAGGAAGTAGACAGGACACTGCTTCAGCCAGCACCACCACCATGCAACCCCCAACTAGCACACATTGTTCCGCTGAACCCTCTGCTAGCGGGGGCTGCAGTAAATTAAAGTCACCGGTATGGAACTATTTTGAGGTGTTAAGCCAGGGCAAAAAATATACGGTGTGCAAGTTATGCAGCAAAAAATTAAGCCGTGGGAAAAATATGTCCAAGATGGGTACCACATCCCTCCAGGGCCAGCTGAAGAGCCGCCACTGCCATCAGTATGAGGAGTTCAAGAGGAGGCGGGCACTGCAAGCAGGGGGTGCTGAGAGCAAAAGGCCCACCACCGCAGCAGCATCATCCCTCCCTCAGGGTCGTGAATCTCCCACCACAGCAGCAGTACTAGCACGCAATCGCTATTCCACCTCGGCTACTCCGGACACAGACTTTGAAGCTGGCAGCCAGTCGTCTCTCTCCTCTGTCACCCCTGCATCCCATCATCGTCAGACCCTGCTGAGCAACACCTTTCAGTGTCTGACCAAGACTCTGCCTCCAAGCCACAGGCGGATCCGGAAACTAAATGACTTGCTGTCCCGGGCCATGGCATCACAGCTCCTTCCATACTTCCCTACTCCCTGGTGCAGGAGGGGAGCTATATGCGGATGCTGCTCCAATTTGGCATCCCAGAGTGGAAAATCCCCAGTCGCCACTATTTTAGCAGGAATGCCATCCCAGCACTCCACAAGTTTGTGGTGGAAAACGTGGCCCGTTCGCTCGGCTACTCTGTGGGCGAGCGGGTCCACGTCACCATGGACTCGTGGAGTAGCCGATTTGGGACAGGTCGCTACCTATCCTTTACGGCCCACTGGGTGACACTGGTGGAAGGGAGGGAAGACAAGAGCGCAGCAGCCCAGTTAGTGGTGCCAACACGGGGGATCAGGGGGATGCAGCAGGCTCCTCTCATCCCACTCCCTCAACTCCAGGAAAGCAAGCCCGCCTCGACAACAGCAGCGCCAAGCCTTGGCACTGCCAAGCGCTGTTAAAATCTGTGACCCTGGGGAAGGAGAGGCTTACGGCCGCCAACGTCCTGGCCGCCCTCTGGAAGCAGGAGCAGAGGTGGCTGACCCCCAGAGGCCTGGAAGTGGGGTATGTGGCAGCCGATAACGGGGCCAACCTGGTGGCCGCAGTGCAGCAGGGAAACCTCCAGCACATCCCCTGCTTGGCCCACGTGCTGAATCTTGTGGTGCAGTGCTTCCTGCGCACCTACGAGGGGATGAGCGACCTGCTGCAAGATGCCCGGGCGGTGGTACGCTTTTTCCACCACTCAGCCACTGCCTCTGCACTCCTGTCCACCTTACAGCAGCAATATGGAAAGCCACACCGCCTGATTATTGACATGCCAACTCAGTGGAATTCAACTCTGGCCATGTTGGAGCGGCTGTGTCAGCACAGGCTGGCTCTTAGGGCCTACATGCAGGACCCAAGTGTCCCCAGCAACCAGCAAGTCCCCATCATCACTGCAAATCAGTGGACACTGATGCAGCAAATATGCTTGGTACTGAATCCCTTCCTGGAGGCAACCAAGGTGGTCAGGGAGGAGCGGGCCTCTGTGTGTCAGTGGGTGCCCATGGTTTGTCTGCTGGAGCAGGCAATGGGCAATTTAATTGACCATGGGGAGGAAGCCCTGAGGCAGCTGGAAAAGGACCAGATGGCAGCACAGGAGGGCTCACAGGTAGTGGAGGAGGTGGAGGAGTTGGAGGTCCCTAACCTGCATGATGAGGAGGAGGAGCAGAGCGCCGCAAGCATTGTACGGGGATGGCAGCTTGGGGAGGACGACACGGCACAGGAAGAGGACAGGCATGGGATATGGAACAACGACGAGGATGATGAAGATCTTGCTGCCAAGGCCCATTTGTTTTCCATGGGTGTGCACATGTTGCGCTGCCTTCACAGGGACCCCCAGGTAATCCAGATGCATTCAAGGGAGGACATCTGGATCACCTTGATGCTGGACCCACGTCTGAAGGGGAAGCTGGGAGACTTCATGACGCCATTCACCACCAATCAATGCACAAGGGAGTTGCAGGAGGCCCTTGTGCACAGAGTACTGGAAGCATTCCCCCAGCCTTCCACCCCCACTGCAAATCCTCTGCCAACTCAGCAACAGGTGCCTGACATCGACACCAGCAGCACAACAACTACCACCAGCAGCAGCAACTGGCGCCCCGGAGATCTGAAGAGCCTAAGCAAGAGCCTGTTTGCAGTGCAGCAGCCCACAGCAGAGGTGTCAGCCACAGCATCCACCTACAACCAGCACCAGCAGCGAATAACCAGCATGGTGGCTGACTAAATGGGGTCATTCAGCGGGCTCAATGACACCGAAAGCCCCGTGGACCCCTTGGAGTACTGGGTCAACAGACTGGACATCTGGAGGGAGCTTGCCCAGTACGCCCTTGAACTCCTGTCCTGCCCCCCTTCCAGTGTCCTCTCTGAGAGATGCTTCAGTGCGGCCGGTGGCATGATCACCGAGAAGCACTCTCGGCTCTCCCACGCCAATGTGGACAAACTCACCTTCCTGAAAATCAACCAGGCTTGGGAGGAAGGTGAGTTCCTGGCCCCTATTGTCGGACACAGGGAGATATGAAGTAGCTGCTGCAATGTGTTAACCATGCCTGCCTTTGAATTGACCGTCCGCTTTGTCCTCCTGACTCAGCGGCTACTACACTCTGCGTTTACTCTGCCCGGGTTACCGGGCCCATCCAATGTTTGGGGCAGCACTATTACACTGTGGTACTACGAAGTTGCCATGGTCCTTCTGTGCTGCTGAACTGACCGTCCGCTTTGTCCTCCTGACTCAGTCGCTGCTACTACACCCTGCGTTTACTCAGCCCGGGTCACCGGCCGCATGTAATGTTTGGGGCAGCACTATTACACTATGGTACTACGAAGTTGCTATGGTCCTTCTGTGCTGCTGAACTGACCGTCTGCTTTGTCCTCCTGACTCAGTCGCTGCTACTACACTCTGCGTTCACTCTGCCTGGGTCACCGGGCACATCTAATGTTTGGGGCAGCACTATTACACTACCAGTAAGTTGCCATGGTCCTTCTGTGCTGCCGAACTGACCGTCCGCTTTGTCCTCCTGACTCAGTCGCTGCTATTACACTCTGCGTTCACTCTGCCCGGGTACCTGGGCGCATCTACTGTTTGGGGCAGCACTATTACACTGTGGTACTACTAATACCAGTGAGTTGCCATGGTCCTACTGTGCTGCAAAACTGACCGTCCGCTTTGTCCTCTTAACTCATTCACTGCTACTACACTCTGCGTTCACTCTGCCCGGGTCACCGGATGCATCTAATTTTTGGGGCAGCACTATTACACTGTGGTACTACTACTACCAGTGAGATGCCATGGTCCTTCTGTGCTGCCGAACTGACCATCCGCTTTGTCCTCCTGACTCACTCGCTGCTACTACACTCTGTGTTCACTCTGCCTGGGTCACCGGGCGCATCTAATTTTTGGGGCAGCACTATTACACTGTGGTACTACCACCAGTTAGTTGTCATGGTCCTTCTGTGCTGCTGAACTGACCCGCCGCTTTGTCCTCCTGACTCAGTCGCTGCTACTACACTCTGCGTTCACTCTGTCCGGGATACCGGGTGCATCTAATGTTTGGGGCAGCACTATTACACTGTGGTACTACTACCAGTGAGTTGCCACTGTCCTTCTGTGCTGCTGAACTGACCAGCCGCTTTGTACTCCTGACTCAGTCGCTGCTACTACACTCTGCGTTCACTCTGTTCGGGATACCGGGCGCATCTAATTTTTGGGGCAGCACTATTACACTGTGGTACTACTACCAGTGAGTTGCCATGGTCCTTCTGTGCTGCTGAACTGACCAGCTGCTTTGTACTCCTGACTCAGTCGCTGCTACTACACTCTGCGTTCACTCTGTCCGGGATACCGGGCGCATCTAATTTTTGGGGCAGCACTATTACACTGTGGTACTACTAAGTTGCCATGGTCCTTCTGTGCTGCCGAACTGACCGGCCGCTTTGTACTCCTGACTCAGTCGCTGCTACTACACTCTGCATTCACTCTGCCTGGGTAGCCTGATGAAAGAGGGTTGAGCCCTCTGAAACGCGTTGCTTAGCTACAATAAAAGTTTTTACTTTTTTACTCAGTAGCCTGATGAAAGAGGGTTGAGCCCTCTGAAACGCTTTGCTTAGCTACAATAAAAGTTTTTACTTTTGATTCACACGGCAGCCGCCGTCTATTTCCTACTTGCATACACTTGCACTGGCAAATCGCTTAAACTCAAATTTCTTAATCCACCCACGACTGCCTGACAGTGCAGCCGCCTATAGTGGCATCACAGCACTCAGGCTAGGTGGAAAATATACCAGAACAGCAGCCTGCTACTACAGCTCTGAAGGAGGCTATCGTCTTCACGCCTTGTGGAGGAGGACTTCTGCCAAGACTTGGTCCCCGGTCCAAGTGGGACAAAGCCTTTCTGCTGGCCACCCCGTATGGGACAGTCAGCCACAGATCCAGGTGAGAATATTCCACGGCCGGCTGGCCATTTTTATTGAATGACAACCTGAGTGCGCTCTCCCCCACCCCTTGTTTTTCCACCCATCCCCCCACATCCCACTGTCTACTGCAGATTATATACCACCTAGAGTGGCACCCAAGAGAGCAGCACCCTTCGATGACAACTACACAGACTTGCACAGTATTGTCAAGATCGCTCCCTCTGTCCAACACAGGGGTTTAGGCTCTTTTCCTCTTCAGAGATGTTGATGGTCTCATGTAGCCTTGTTCCCTAGTCTCCTGCTGTGATCTGTGTATTCCTTTTCACAAATATGTCCTGTACTGAGGCCTGTAGCTACGTTTGACTTGCTTAAGTGAGGCATGCCTCACAAACAGTTTCTGAACTAAATTGTAGCGGGTCCGTTAAAAATGGCGCCGGCCAAAAAATGGCGCCAGTTTACCGACGATAAATTTGCATTAAACGATATTTATCGTTTTTGTGAAGTAAACGTTAATTTTCGTTTGAATGAGTATTTATCGTTTTTAATCTATGCATTTGGTTACAATAATTACATAAACGTTATTTATCGTTTTAATGGATAGTTTTCGTTTTTAATCTATATATGTCGTACAATCATTAGATGTCACTTCACTTAAACGATATTTATTGCATTTATGTCATAGTGTTAGTTTACCTCTACCTCTACATAGTTCATGGCGGGTGAACAATCTGCGAGTCGGCAATCGTGGCTCGCATGTAATATGTTAACACACGTGAAAGAAATCCACCCTATTTACATCATAAGTTTTCGGACGCTGCGCAGCAGCACCGTAAAGGAGATTTTCAATCCTCGGCATCTGATTGGCCGGGGATCGCCGGCAGCTGATAGGCTGAAGTCTATTAGAGGCGGTGCAGGACGGATCTCCGTCCTGCGCCGCCCGGGGGAAAGAGGAGAGGGAGTGAAGGTGAGGGAGGCTGAAAATCGCTACGGAGGGTGGCTTTGATTAGCCAACCTCCCCTCCCCTCCCTGATAGCAAATAGCTGGTGGTGATCAGAGTCCCCCAGCAGGACATCCCCCTACCGGGGAAAAAAGATGGTAAGTCTGTTAGCCCTAGCTGTCTTCTGATCTGTGCTGTGGGCTGTAGAGCCTATGCTGCACAGATCAGCCCAAACAAGGCTGGACTTACGAGGCCACAAGTATGAAAAAAGTTAAATACTATTTCATAATCCAGATCCATGGAGGACGCCATTTGCGCCCTCCCGTTCATTCCGCCATGGCACCCGCAGTAATAACGGCCCCGGTCGGTTCCCAAACCCTCCAAACGGTTCGTGTTCTTTCTTATTTACCCCTCAATATGGCTGCCACAGATTTCTGTGGTTGCGCAGTCCGCATAGACGTAATTCTGGCTGCGCAGCTTTAGGCCCTCCTTCTACCGCATCATCAATATGCGTGAATACATCAAATGCATTGTGAGGAGGTCATAGAGCTGCGCAGCCAGAATTACGTCTATGCGGACTGCGCAGACGCGGAAATCTGTTTTGGCCATATTGAGGGGGTAATGAGTTGAGAACCCGACCCGTTAAGAGGGGTCTGGACTCGACCGGCTTCGTTATTACTCCGTGAGCCATGGGGGAATGAACTGTAGTGTGCGTATGGCGTCCTAAATGGATGTGGATTATAAAAATTTATTGAACTTTGTTTCACATTTGTGGCCTTGGAAGTCCTTTACACAATTTTTTTAATTTTTTGTTATTATTTTTATTTGCTGTGTGTGCAAAATCTGTAAAAACAAATGGCGTGTGTTACCCGCTCCCAAGCCTCTCTAACCTCTTTTCCCCCATGCAGGCTTGGATAGCCATAATGTATAGCCCCGGACGACTGGGGCTTCGCACCCTGCGTTATACCATCCTGCATGGTTCAAGGTATAGGGGGGCTCCGGGGGGGGGGGGGCAAGCCTTCCCCTCCAAACCCCCCCCCCCCTTAGCCCTTGTCCAATCCATGGACAAGGGGATCTTCCCCACCTCTGGTGCCCCAGGAGGAGGTGTGGGCGACGAGTCCCTGTGGATGGGGTTCATGGTGGCATATAGGAGTCCCCTTTAAGAAGGGGACCACAGATGCCCATCCCCCTACCAGGAGAATTGAGTATAGGGGAACAAAGTACCCCTTACCCATTTACACCAAGTGTTAAATGAAATTAAAACACAACCACGAAGAAAAGTCTTTTATTATTCTACATTAATCCAAAATACTTACCTGTACCTTTAAAAAAAGATTTCCGCCTCAAATATCCACTTTAAACTATCCAATCAACTGTATCCTCTTATGTTGCTATCTTAGATTAAGTTGATTGAAGATCCCCGTAGCCACCACCCACATAGCAAAGAATGCGTCCTTTCGTAAACATAGCTGCCGGCTCCTGCTGTCTCTCCCTACCTCCTCACTTGTCACTCTCAGCTAGCCTGTCAACCATGTGTGCACCGGGTGCCAGGCTAGGTTTGGGTGACAGGTGCAGCCAGATGGTGAGAGAAAGCATCGGAGCCAGCAGCTTCACGTCCTGCTCAGGAGTAGAGATGGTCCGAACGGTTCGCCGGCGAACTAGTTCGCGTGAACTTTGGTGGTTCGCGAAAGCGAACTTTTTCAAACTTTTTCTGAAGTTCGCTTCGCCCCATAATGCACCCTGAGGTGTCAACTTTGACCCTCTACATCACAGTCATCAGGCCCAGTGTAGCCAATTAGGCTACACTAGCCCCTGGAGCCACTCCCCCCCCCTAATAAAAGTCAGGCAGCGGCCATTACGGTCACTCGTGTGCCTGCGTTAGTTAGAGTAGGGTGAGCTGCTGCAGACTGTCTCTCATAGGGAAAGATTAGTTAGGCTTAGCTTGTTCCTGGCTGCATACCTGTTCTGTGAACCCACCACTGCATACCTGTACTGTGAACCCACCACTGCATACCTGTTCAGTGTACCCACCACTGCATACCTCTACTGTCAACCCACCACTGCATACCTGTTCAGTGAACCCGCCACTGCATACCTGTTCTGTGAACCCACCGTTGCATACCAGTTCTGTGAACCCACCACTGCGTACCTGTTCTGTGAACCCACCACTGCGTACCTGTTCTGTGAGCCCACCTTTGCATACCAGTTCTGTGAACCCACCACTGCGTACCTGTTCTGTGAACCCACCACTGCGTACCTGTTCTGTGAACCCACCACTGCGTACCTGTTCTGTGAACCCACCACTGCGTACCTGTTCTGTGAACCCACCACTGCGTACCTGTTCTGTGAACCCACCACTCCGTACCTGTTCTGTGAACCTGTCACTGAATACGTGTACTGTTCAGTGAACCGCCACTGCATACCTGTACTGTTCAGTGAACCCGCCACTGTTCAAAACATTTCCCACACTCAGCACATGAATACGGCTTCTCACCAGTGGGAGATCTCTCATGTCTGATAAGGTTTCCTTTCTCTCCAAAACATTTCCCACACTCAGCACATGAATACGGCTTCTCACCAGTGGGAGATCTCTCATGTCTGATAAGGTTTCCTTTCTCTCCAAAACATTTCCCACACTCAGCACATGAATAGCGCTTCTCACCAGTGTGAGATCTCTCATGTCTGATAAGGTTTCCTTTCTCTCCAAAACATTTCCCACACTCACCACATGAATACGGCTTCACACCAGTGTGAGATCTCTCATGTCTGATAAGGTTTCCTTTCTCTACAAAACATTTCCCACACTCACCACATGAATATGGCTTCACACCAGTGTGAGATCTCTCATGTCTGATAAGGTTTCCTTTCTCTACAAAACCTTTCCCACACTCACCACATGAATAGCGCTTCTCACCAGTGTGAGATCTCTCATGTCTGATAAGGTTTCCTTTCTCTCCAAAACATTTCCCACACTCACCACATGAATAGCGCTTCTCACCAGTGGGAGATCTCTCATGTCTGATAAGGTTTCCTTTCTCTCCAAAACATTTCCCACACTCAGCACATGAATACGGCTTCTCACCAGTGTGAGATCTCTCATGTCTGATAAGGTTTCTTTTCTCTCCAAAACATTTCCCACACTCACCACATGAATACGGCTTCACACCAGTGTGAGATCTCTCATGTCTGATAAGGTTTCCTTTCTCTACAAAACCTTTCCCACACTCACCACATGAATACGGCTTCTCACCAGTGTGAGATCTCTCATGTATGATAAGGTTTCCTTTCTCTCCAAAACATTTCCCACACTCAGCACATGAATAGCGCTTCTCACCAGTGTGAGATCTCTCATGTCTGATAAGGTTTCCTTTCTCTCCAAAACATTTCCCACACTCACCACATGAATACGGCTTCTCACCAGTGTGAGATCTCTCATGTCTGATAAGGTTTCCTTTCTCTCCAAAACATTTCCCACACTCACCACATGAATAGCGCTTCTCACCAGTGTGAGATCTCTCATGTCTGATAAGGTTTCCTTTCTCTCCAAAACATTTCCCACACTCACCACATGAATAGCGCTTCTCACCAGTGTGAGATCTCTCATGTCTGATAAGGTTTCCTTTCTCTACAGAACATTTCCCACACTCAGCAAATGAATACGGCTTCTCACCAGTGTGAGATCTCTCATGTCTGATAAGGTTTCCTTTCTCTCCAAAACATTTCCCACACTCACCACATGAATACGGCTTCACACCAGTGTGAGATCTCTCATGTCTGATAAGGTTTCCTTTCTCTCCAAAACATTTCCCACACTCAGCACATGAATAGCGCTTCTCACCAGTGTGAGATCTCTCATGTCTGATAAGGTTTCCTTTCTCTCCAAAACATTTCCCACACTCACCACATGAATAGCGCTTCTCACCAGTGTGAGATCTCTCATGTCTGATAAGGTCTCCTTTCTCTCCAAAACATTTCCCACATGTGGAACAGGAATGAGACCCTCCAGCAGGGGGAGAGCTGTGCTGGGTATGGGGCCTTTCAGGGTTAGACAGGTGAGGGGAGTCTGGGAGAATATTTGGGGTAAACAGGAAATCTGCAGGCAGGAGACTCTTGTCCAATGACATCATCATCCGTTGTACAGTCTTTGGATACAGAGAGACGACTCTCTGAGAGGTTCCTGATGCCGGGACTCCACCCTGTATTGCTCTCTGTAACAGTTTCCTCCTCTTTATTTGTCCTCATCATGTCACCCTCCTCCACAGACTGCTGATCAGTAACTCCTCACATATGTCTCCTCTTCTTCCTCTTTACTTGTCCTCATGTCACCTTCCTCCACAGACTGCTGTTCACTCCTCACATATATCTATTCACAGAACAGGTATGCAGTGGCCGGTTCACTGAACAGTACAGGTATGCAGTGGTGGGTTCAACTGTTCTGTTCAGTGAACCCGCCACTGCATACCTGTTCTGTTCAGTTAACCCACCACTGTACACCTGTTCTGTGAACCCACCACTGCATACCTGTACTTTTCAGTGAACCCGACACTGCATACCTGTTCTGTTCAGTGAACCATATGGGCTGTAAAGCCACCAAAACCTGCACTCTCGCCATGGTGCGCGCACCAGTCCAGCAGGGCCGTCACTACACAAACAGCTGTTTGCGTTGCGTTACACGGTGAGTTTGGTGTATCAGTGTGAAGCAGTACCTTAATTACACTACCTGATTGATGTATACACATGCAAGATGTTTTAAAGCACTTTAGGCCTCCAAATTAGCATTCAATCTGATTTCTGCCCTTAAAACGCTGCTTTGCGTCAAATACAGATTTTTCCCATGGACTTTTGGCATGTATCCCACTCCGCCATGCCCCCCGCTACAGGTGTTAGACAACTTGAAACATATTTTCCATCACTTTTGTGGCCAGCATAATTTCCTTTTTTTTTTTCTAAGTTCGCATCCCCATTGAAGTCTATTGCGGATCGCGAACTTTAACACGAACCGAACCTTCCAAGAAAGTTAGCAAACACGTTTTGCGAACCTAAAATCTGATGTTCGGCCCAACTCTACTCAGGACGCATTCTCTGCTATAGTAACGCTTCATGAACCACCTTTTTTTTTTTTTTTTTTTTTTCTTTATAAATTGGCTTGTTACTTTGAAACTTTCTAATTGTTATTCTTAAAAAGAATAATGTCTTTCTGACAAACATTTTATTCCCTCTTGTTCACACTATTCCACTGCACATTACCAACAAATTTGGTGTTTTTAGTACGTAAGGGGGCTTTGCTATTAACCGCTAAAGTTGCCACCATTAAAGTGTATGGGCGACCCGTACTTATTGGAAAAAAAGTTCCTGGTTCTCTGCAAAGGCGAACCACCAGAATTTTGCCTGGAACCTTTCGCAGGTGTACCGTTCTATAAATGTCTCTAGGTAATTAGGTGCCCCAGGAGTTAGGTAGGCATAGCTTGGTGTCCAGGTATAGATAGTTATTCAGGGCCTTGCTGGCACATTCCTAACAATT
The DNA here is from genome assembly GCF_040937935.1 of Hyperolius riggenbachi. Lineage (NCBI taxonomy): Eukaryota > Metazoa > Chordata > Amphibia > Anura > Hyperoliidae > Hyperolius > Hyperolius riggenbachi. Next base: position 389,978,715 of record NC_090647.1, on the reverse strand, counting down.
ACCAAGGTCCAGCTGCAACACAAAGGGCTGTATAAGCCTTCCCTTTCTCACCCCCTCCCCCCCGGAGCACTTGTCCAATCCATGGACAATGGGCAGTTCCCCACCTCCTGTGCCACAGGAGGAGGTGGTGGCGACGACTCCCTGGGGGGGGGGGGGGTGAGGTTAATTGTCGCATCTTGGAATCCCCTTTAAGAAGTGGATCGCACATGCCCACCCCCTCCCAGGAGAAATTTTACACAAAGTGTTAAATGAATTAAAAACACTACCACGAAAAAAGTAGATTATTAAAAGTTAACCATACATACTTACCTGTACCTTTCATAAAGTTTTCCCACTGTAAAACCATTGTGCCTGCGTTATGCCGTGTCTTCGCTCTTGCTGATGTCACCAGGAGCGTACTGCGCAGTCCCAGTACGGTCTGCGCCTGTGCAGTACGCTTCTAGTGACGTCAGCAGTAGCAAGGAAACGAAAACGCAGTCACATTGGTTTAGAGACTTTACTCTGAAATCCAAGAAGTGAACCGTCGGCGGGGCCAGGCCATCGGTTATTTGCTGCATGTGCAACGGACGTCTACCGTGTACCATTATAAGCCCCGTGTAAGTTAAATTCCTTTTCACCCGACCCCCCTACAGTATCCCTTTCAGCTATTGATTTATCTTCTTGAACAAATGGCATTATTTCAAGCCTTCACACACTATTCGGGCAACTATAAGCGTGTTCAATTGTTGTCTCCGTGTTTCACAGTACGGAGGTAAGATTAATGTTACGTGGCATGGTTGACCATGCCACTGGTAAGTCATTAAGGGCTCGTTTCCACTATTGCGGTGTAGAATTGCATGGATTCCACCGCTGTTGAAATTGCATGAAATAGCATGCGGATGCGAATTTTTGCGCCTTTTCTGCAGAGAATTCGCATGTGAATTCGCATAGGTGAGTGTATATGCGAATTTAACCATGTCACTGCCTGTTTTAAGTTACATTGGTACCTATGCGAATTCGCAAGCAAATTCGCATACCTTAAAAGCATGCGAATATCCTATTAAATACATTAGCGGCGATTCGCATGCATTCCACTCGCCGGCGAATTCGTTTGCTCTTTTGTGCGTTTTTTTCCCGCTGAAAAAAAACGCCCCTCAACAACGCTACAGTGGAAACAGGCCCACCCACTTGCATTACATGTGCGAATCCGCATGCGTTGGACGCATGCGGATTCGCGATAGTGGAAATTAGCCCTAAAAAAGTGTATTTTTAGTTGTGCACACATTATGAAAATTTTTTTTTTTTTTTGTTCTTGAACAGAATTTGTACTGGTTCTTTCAAGCCGTTAAAAAGAATTCTCAAAATGTTGGTAAACGTCTACAATTTTCTCTTTATTTCAATTTATACCCCATTAAAATAATGCATGCTCTGTTAAACAAACTATTTCTTGTGTGACATACTAATCTAAAAAAAAAAAATTGAAAACATAGATAAGGCAAAACATATTTTTTTTATTTTTTTAGAATCAGACATCTTTAACAAATTTTGAAAATACAATTAGTTATGAACATGGTATTTACCTAATTTACTAATAAATTTTCAAAATGTTTCTGTACAATACTTATCATAGTATATATTAAATTTTTTATGTATACAGCAGCGTCTAGTTCACATACAAAATAGCTTAAAGACAACCAGAGGTTGGTTTGAAGATTATTATCTGCATACAGAGGCTGGATCTGCTTATACAGCCCAGCCTCTGTTGCTATCCCTGCACTCTGCAATCCCTCATAAATCACACCCACGCTGCTGACAAACAGCTTGTCAGAGCTGGCTGTGTTTATCTCTATAGTATTAGTGTGCTGCTCTCCCCGCCTCCGGCATAACTCCAGTCCCCGCCTGCATCCCTTCCCTCCCTGCTGATTGGAGGGAAGGTATGTGGGGAAGGTACCGGTGCTATGCAGGAGGCGGGGGAGCAGCTGAGACTGACTCTACAGATGTAAACACAGACTCACAGCACGGTTGTGATTTATGAGGGATTTCAGACTGCAGGGGAACCTTAGTGGGGTTTGGGATAGCAACAGAGGCTGGGCTGTATAGGCAGATCCAGCTTCTGTATGCAGTTAACATTTTAAACACACCTCGGTTTCTCTTTAAGTTCTGTTGTCTTTACATATCCTATACTACATATGTATATAATTTGTAAATTGTAGGTTATCTAGTACACATATGAACCTTTAACTGTCGATTTTTTTTTTGAAATATAAATAATGTTAGAAACGGTACAAATATACACAAAAAAAAAAAATTGTTTGTGTAAATAAAACATGCAAACATGCAGTGTCCAAAACATATGTGCAATATTTCAATACTGCAGGGAAGTCGTCAATGTGGATAGAGAATTAACAACATAAAGTATGCTCCTTATACGCTAGGTTGTCAAATGACTACTGATAGTTAATCGTAAAAAAAGTATACTACTACTCTTTAGTGTGATACATTTTAATTAAAATAAATGTGTACAATAGCAATGCACTTACTACATACATGTCTTCACATTTCTAATTTTTTCCATTTGACCAACAAGAAATGCTTCTCATCATGGAAGCTGAACCTTGGCCTGCAGTGTCCAGCGTCATGAAAGTTCTACATCTTTTGTGGACATCGTGTATGTATGTACCATGACTGTGTGCTATTATTGACGCTTATTGTCTTAACGCCTTCGTCCGTTAACTGAAATTAATTACGTGACATTGTAATTTAAGCAAAATTTATCACACTACAGAACACTGATCCTTGTTAGAATATACACTTTTTATTGACCATAAGAATAAACCAATAAGATAGCATGGTATTACAGTTCTGCTACTGTAAAGAATCTGTGCTGTTGTTGAAATGCCTAGATGGCATATTAAAATTTGGTTATTATACATATCTTCACCTTGTACTGTTAACAGGCCCTTACCCTTCGTCTGTTCTTACTTCAACACAGCAGCAACTTGCTAAAATGAAGTTTCCTGTTATCTTTGCAAATCCACAATTTACAATGCATATGCCTGTCAACTTTATCCTCCTTGCTCCTTCTCTATCTCTCTCTCTCCTACTGTTATATCAGTAACTCCATTATCGTCCTCTTTTGTATAAATTTAGAAAATACATCACTGTCTCATTAAGAAACACTATATTTTCTTAGTTTGTGTCTATCTTAAGGCTCATACACACATCAAGACCAGTCTTTTAGATTGAAATATCACAGAACAATCTTAACCCCTTCCATGTAGTATTAGAGGCATACCGACACTGTCTTTTCTACATAGCTGATCACCTCAGACCGAAATCTTTGCAAGATGCTGCACACCAATAAGCTGTAGACATTTAAAAGAAATTAATCTTCAAAAGATGTGTTCCTGCAAAAGATCCAGTCCTACAAAATGTATTGATAGTCTCTGACATCTTCAGCTCCTCATACACACCTTGTTTAACAGACATTTATCTGCAGATCAGAAGCATAAAGTTTCTATTTCAGATCGACACTTGTTTGTCTGTTCATCAAATCAATGTCATTTAAACAAGGTGTGTATGATGATTTGACGATCTCATACACTATGAATGTAATTGGCAGGAATGGATCTTTTGCATGAACAGATCTTTGGTATATACTGATGTGTGTCTGTAAATCATCTGTTTGTTCAGCTTATGGAAAAATGTCTTCATGATCTTGAGTTCTGCTCCATACAATAGACTGTGTAGGCATGGCTTTCATAGTACATGAAGGTTGATAAGATTGTTGTGTGATATTTCTTTTTGAAAAGACTTAATTATGTTGTGTTTCTGAGCCTTTATTCAGTGTACACATGTCAATGCCCGTACACACGTTGTACTTTTACAAACTACGGGTCTTTCTAACGTCCCGACGATTAGTCGTCCGTACGTTGATTTCTCAAAATAATTCTTAGCACCAGAACAACATTCGGTACACACGCCTGATTTTGCGGTTGGACGACTGAATGACGGCACGTTCCAAAGACATGTTTTTATCAACAGTCATGTGTGTATGGGCCTTACCTTTCTGTTTAAATTATAATTAATCCAACAGTATTTCCTAACGAAATTTTCCGGAAAAATTCTATGGTAAATGGCGGTTTGTGCCATGTTCAACAAGTGCCGTTAACACAGGCAGACGAAAATATACATGCAAAATTTGAAAACTTTTTCTTTCATCAAATACAGGAGTTGTTATGGATAACATGACATTAGATCGGAGTAAATGCATGACATCTAGAAACATGTATCAGCATTATATTTTTCTTTTTTTAAGTATGTGATGTGCATGGGTATGACAATTTCTTCACACACTGCATTACTAGCAGTATGCTATCCTAAATGCATGTGCATTGTAAATGAAAGTTATTAAAGGGATACTGTAGGGGGTCGTGGGAAAATGAGTTGAAGTTAACCGTGGCTTGTAATGGTCCCCCGCAGACATCATCTGCCCGTGCAGCCACTCACCGATGCTCCTGCCCCGCCTCCAGTTTACTGCTGTAATTTGTGACTTTCAATTAAAAAAACCACTACGCCTGCATTGCCGTGTCCTCGCTCTCGCTGATGGCACCAGGAGCATACTGCTCAGACCAAAGACCATACTGGACTTGTGCTATAAACCCCTTGTGACATAAGCGGGAGCGATTACACAGCAATGCAGGCACAGTGGTTTTCTGTTTTTAAAGTCATACATTCAAGAAGTGAACTGGAGGCGGGGCCGGAGCATCGGTGATTGGCTGCGCGGGCACAGGATGTCTGCGGGGGACCATTTCAAGCCCCGCTAAACTAAAACTCATTTTCCACCAACCCCCCTACAATATCCCTTTAAGCCAATAGAAACTGGAAACCGTACAACATATACTCTGTTAAAAAAAAAATTAGTTTTCAATTCACATGAACACTTTTTAAACCTACATTGTCAGGTTGTTTTTTTTTTTTTCAGGGAATATATGTTGAAAATTATAAACTACTGTGTGACTATGCATCACTCCCAATGCAAACTAAGTCTTTTTTTCATTTTTTAAAAAAAATGAGGCGGCATTACATTGGTCACAAGAATGATTATTGTCATTCTTAATAAAATAAGATTAGAAGTCATTTTAGCGCACTACTGTTATGTTGAAGAAAGACTGTAATTGACATATGATGGATGTATTATCTAAAAACAACTTTCCTTGGCCTAGGCACATGCTTTTCACTTTTTGTACATTGATAATAAATCAAGTGAAGACTTTAGGCCAAATTTTTGAAAACACTTATGTTTGTTCTATGCAAAATAAAAATATATTTGTTCATTATGCTAGGGATCCAAAGATTCATGTCAGTCTGTAATGGTCACCACATTCTAAAATGTACAATATCTCTAAGAATACTTTAGTGGGGTCAGGTAAAAATGAGTTGTAGTTAACCGGGGCTTGGAATGGGCCTCTGCAGACATCTTTTGAACGTGAAGCCTCTTATCGATGCTACAGCCCCGCCTCCTTTTCACTATTTGAATTTTATACTTTACAGTCTGAGAAGCACGGCACCTGCGTTGTGTCCTCGCTCCCGAGGATGTCACCAGGAGTGTATTGATCATTTACAGACCAGACTTGGATTGTGCTATACACTCCTGGTGACGTCAGTGTGAGCAAGGACAAGTCAAGGCAGGCGCAGTTTTTTTCATACTTTAAATAGTTGCATTACAGAAGTGAAGTGTAGGCGGGGCCGTAGCATCGGTGACTGTATGTGCGGCCACAGGACGTGTGCCCTGGTCGTTTACAAGGCCATGGAAAGTTCAATTATTTTTTCCCCGACACCACAACAGTATTCATGTAATGACAATGTAGACTTTAACGCATTTCAAGCTTTGGTCAGTTCAAAAGTTTAGTCTTCTACATTTGTGTACACCATATTTATAAAAATGCTGTCATGGTTAAGTCATGGATTGGAAATAGAAAAAGTATACATAGTGTCATTAAGACATGAAACTTACTCTCTCCATAAGTATTCTCATCCGTTTATTCTAGCCATTTACTTATTTGTTCTCCCTATTATATTCCTTCCAAACAAATTATTCCTTTAAATTTAGATAGTAATTTTATTTTAATATTACCATAAACACGTACACATTGTACCTTAAAATTTTTGTAAAAAATACCTACAAACTTTCAAATTAGAAACAATTAAAACAAATATAATGTTGTAGTGTATCATGGTTTGTATGATTTTCAACAACATGGTATACACCTTCTATAATTCCTCATGTAACATTAAACATATCAAGCTAAAAAACAAACTACTCTATTCTCGATAGCACAATACAATTATGAAAACTTGATTTTACCTGTAATCAACACAACTCCAGAATATGACATATCTATTCATTATATCACCTTGTGTGTTGCGTGTTCAAATTTTTTTGTTATGCGTCATTTAAATTATTTTCCCTACATCTGACTATACTATGAGGATAGCATCAAACACACATGAATATTGTAAATGACTGTAATAAAACTGTAATAGAACAGTGTTTCATATTTTCTCTAACACATCTCAAGCCTACGATCGGCAACCACCTTTTAATTTTTGATACACAAGCACAGCAAGGCTTACAAACAGAGCTCTAAATTTACGTGGAGAGACATGTATACGTTTCCAAAGTGTACATAGAAACTTTTCATTTAACGTACTTAAATTTTTTTTTTTTCAGACACAATGTATTTCTGTGTATAATCTCATGCACAGGCATATTCTTTGTATCATTTCGTGCGTTGTTAAATTATGTGTACACTTGTAGGTATCTATGTACACTACTAATGCTTGTGCATTTAACTCCACGTAACTTTTCATGAGTTTGTAAACATATCAATGCTGGTGTACAAAAATCAATTAAAAGTTAGTATATCACATGCTTTAAAAATAACCCGAGGTGTGTAGAAAGAATGATATCTGCATACAGAGGCTGGATCTGCCTATACAGCTCAGCCTCAGTTGCTATCCCAAACACCACTAAGTTCCCCCTGCACTCTGCAATCCTCATAAATCACAGCCGTGCTTTGAGGCTGTGTTTACATCTGAAGTGTCAGTCTCAAATGCTCCCCCGCCTCCTGCATAGCTCCGTTCCCTTCCCCCGTCCCATCCCTCCAATCAGCAGGGCGGTAAGGGATCCATGCGGGTACCAGAGTTCTGCAGGAGGCGGGGAGAGCAGCAGACTGACACTACAGAGATAAACACAGACAGCTCAGACAAGATGTTTGTCAGCAGCGTGGCTGTGATTTATGAGGGATTGTAGAGTGCAGGGTGACCTTAGGGGGGTTTGTGATAGCAACAGAGAAAGGGCTGTATATGCTGATACATCCTCTGTATGCCGATAACATTCAAAAACCACCTCGGGTTCTCTTTAAATAATGCATTAGTACAATGCTGTATTCATTTTTTATATTATGCATGGACAAAGGGTAATTTAATCATTTACACTGTTTGTATTTAGTCCTATGTCGTAGTTCAGTGTGTTTCAGATAAAGGGTTTAATCAAGTTTTGGAACACACTCATATTGCACATTACATACATTGTCTAACTATGCACAGTACATAACATTCTCTCCTGACAGAAACACTATGAAATGTACTAATTTTTAACATATTAAGTGATCCTAAGCAGACATGCTGTTTCAACATATAAATACCACAATTTTCGGTAAATAGGATATACTCACCGTACACTAAATTGTTTCTTAGCATGTGCAGGGTGCTATTAATTACATTTGATGTTAGAATTTAACTTAAAAAACATCTGCGACCCATACCGAGCAATCTGTGTGTCACATCTGCACATAAGCATGCTTATTCACCTCCCTCCCTATGGCACAAGTCATATTGTAATTGTCACGCAGAGGTGGTGGTGGATGCACTAACAACAATGACCATGCGCACAGATAACCATCAAGCATCCTATTTTAGAACAAAGTGCAATTGCACATTACAGACGATGCTCGCAATGTAATTGATAGCAACCAGCCTTTTGGAGGAGGAGCTCTCAAACAAGGTGACGATGAGGGTATAATATTTCACAAATTAACTTGTGTATGGTTATATGCATAACCATGATGTCTGCTGATGGACCATTCCAACTTCTAAGTTCCTTCAGTGCTCTCCAGCCAAATAATCCTCTATGCCACAGCCTCAAGACGTGGCCTTTTAAGAGATAGAACAAAATTAAGTAAATCTACTTGCCCAAGTTGTTTGTTATTTATTTGTTGTTATAGTCATATCTTCAAGTTCTTGTTTTGTCACACCTAACATCAATTTCCTTTACCAATTCCATCTCTCCCCTCTACGATGGAATAGTGAGAGGGGTGGGTAAAGGCTTTCTTATGCAGCGCAATTGACATAGCGTCGTAACATATCCAGCACGCTAATCAAAAAACTAATGAAATCACATCAGTATTTCCTAATTGCTATTTGTGGCTCTACTTCAATAATTTTCTATTTTTCAAATAGTCGGGTACTTACCCGGAGAGCACTCAATCAACATATAAGTAATTATGTTAAAAATAAGTTCGCTTCATTGTGTGTTTTGTTATGTTTACCGAAAAATAAGTTATTCTAAATAATTAACATGTCGATACAATCTTAACAACTATTCTTTGATAATTATGTGGTATTAGTTCTTTCTTCTGATACTAAGGATAGTGTTTGTACATCAATGTACAACTGCTCCACTGCTTATCTTATACAAGATCCATTGCTAAAGTCTGAATTTTTAAACGTAAATTTAACTGTGCTCATCAGGGCTATGTTAACAGTATGTAGTACATTGCACAAAAAGATTTTCAATGGACAAATATTTTTTTTTAAGGTTTCTTTCAAAACTGTTTTTACTTCACTGGAGTCAGGAACTGAACTTGTACTGAGGTACACACTTTCTATAATAGTTTACAACGCCCCTAAGGTTACTTTAATTTTTTCAATTCCATTGAATTACGTTATTCAAGATCTATGAATAACCTTTTCCATTGTTTTTGTAATGTACATACAAAATACCCAAATATAAAATAAAATTTCTTAATGAACTTGTGTTTCTGATTCTTTTAAACTAGATGCATTTACAATTAGAACAAGATTAATGTTGGTAACTACATACTGAAAAGGTTAAGCACTGATAGGGTTCAGAGCAAGTACACTGAACAAAGTTTGGCGACAATTACTCTCCGAATTTTTTTTTCAATATCTTCCCTTGCTGCTCAATAATTTTATTCTGCCTATCTAGCAGTAAGCTCACATTGTCCAGTAGTAGTTCAATGAATTCAAACACTGTTTTGGAGGTCTTCAAAATTTGTTCCATCAGAAACCTATCATCATGATCAGGGTCCAATATACGTGGGTCAATTAATGGTTCTTTCACAGAACTTGTAAATTTCAATTGTGAACTACCGGAACATTCAGGTAAACTATCTTTATTTAAAGGGGAATCTGTTATGTCATCATGTTCTCCACATTCACTACCTGTTTGTCCCATTGAATGTTCATCTGACTGTTTTGTTATTTTAACATTTTTCTTTTTATCTACAGAATTGTCAGACATATCGACTTTGTGGTGTTCACTATCATTTTTCTCCTTTTCTTTGTTGGCATTGTTAGTGTGTTTTAATTCATTCACGTTAGGTAGTGTATGTGATCCTTCACTGTCATTCTTCTCAATCTTTTTATTTTTGTTTTTTTTCTCAACAAGAGGTACAATGGATTTGTTACTGTCACACACAATCTTGTTTTCACTAGGTTTGTTTTGCTTTTTCCCAAAACTTACTGTTTGTGGGTAAACAAAATCTTTGGAAGAAGAAAAATTTTTAGTACACGACCTTCTTGGTCGTGTTTTTACCACCTTAGAATGACCTTTGGTCATTGCAAGCTCACTCTCTTGAGGATATTTCCTTTTTTTGGGTGGAACACTTTGCACTTCTACTTGTAACACACTTTTTGTTACAGTGCTTCCTGTTTCCAAAACAGCGGTTGCTGACATTTTTTTGGACACTTCATTTTCTATATGACCAACTCTACCACTGTCTTCAGTGTACATAGAATCAACCTTTTTCAGACGCTTTTGGGTTTTGGACAGTTCTTTCATTACCACAGGTGTTGGGTTATCGTATGCACTGGAATCTCCATAATCCTCGGGAATATCTTCCCTTTTTCTCTCCGCTTTTTCAACTTTTCTATCACGTTGTTCACTGTAATCTTTGGATATTTTCATCGCAACCTTTTGCTTTGTAGATACCTCTGTAAAAAATAAATGATACAACAAATGAGATACAGTACAATTATACATCATGGTATTCTCCAAAAGGTGGATAAACAGAACCAGAGTTGTGTTTATAGAATGTTATCTGCATACAGAGGCTGCATCTGTCATGACAGCCCAGTCTCTGTTGCTATCCCAAACCACACAAAGGACCCCCTACACTCTGCAATCACTCATAAATCACAGCCGTGCTGTGAGGCTGTGTTTACATCTGTAGAGTCAGTCTCAGCTGCTCCACCCGCCTCCTGCATACCCGTACCTTCTCTCCAATCATCAGGGATGGAAGGGATGCAGGGGGGGACTGGATTTATGCCGGAGGCGGGGAGAGCAGCACACTGACACTATAGAGATAAACACAGCCAGCTCTGACAAGCTGTTTGTCAGCAGCGTGGGTGTGATTTATGAGGGATTGCAGAGTGCAGGTGGACCTTAGGGGGGTTTGTGATATCAACAGAGGCTGGGCTGTATAGGCAGATCCAGCCTCTGTATGCAGATAATATTCTTCACACCCACCTCGGGTTCTCTTTAAATTGTGAATTTTTATGTGTTTTGTATAGAGAGTCTTAAAAAAATCAAACACCTACTGTAGAAATAACATTACATGACTTTTCATATTTCACTTGTTCACTATTAAGTTATTCTTGCACCCATATACAGTACGGATTTTGTCCCTTTTCAAAATACCCTGTGTACAATCTTCCTATCCACAAAGAAATTTCAATTCTGCTATTAATTTTTCAAATATAATACACATTCTTACAGTAAGCTACCTATTACAATTGGTACACTCCGCATACCTGCCTATCTATCTCATCCACTTCATGTACATACATATTTCAAGATCTTTATCCAAAATGCTTAAACCTCTACCTCATTTCAAATGCACTTAGACACCAACTTACATTTTGACCCCCCCATTCTACCTTGGAAAGCTCGACAGACATTGTTCACTGAACATCTCGCAGTTGTACCTTAAGGTACTTAACCAATAACACGCATACTTCACCTGTAAGCATGATATTACACAGTACATCCCGTGCTACTACGCTTGGGGCATTCCGTGTACATTTTCAATCTTTCCTTGCTGTGGCTTACTTGATATGTTTGGAACCGTTACTTTATGAGTCAAGCATGTTAAAAAAAAACTCACGTATGCCTTTAAATAAACCTCAAACTACAGCAAAAAACAATGGCGTTTGAAAAATTGTAAGGCTATGTCATTGTAATAAGGCAGTTCTATTTATTACAATACTTTTTTTATATGAATAAAAAACATAAATATCTATATCAATTGATCGACATCCACAGACTGAACTTTTTCTAAACCATGTTGGGTCCTTAACTTTCCCTGTACATTGAAACTCTATTTCAAGGTTTCTAATAGTTTGGTGTACTACCACATAATGTGCTTTATTTATACTGAACCCATGCTATGCATCTGAAACAACCTAATTTGCGTAATCTGGATGATATTCTCCAGTGCCTGAGTAACAATTACCTTGTACTCATACTGTGATGCATGATCTGTAATTTCATGCATGCATGTATATATTTTAAATATTCATAAAAATATTACCAGTTTCATTGTTCTCTCCAATCAGTGAATTCTGTCTTATCACGTTTTCTATGGTTTCGTTTTGTAAACGGCAATCATCCGTGACTTTTAACTTCTGTGACCTCTTCAAATCCACCTTGTCTTTTTTGAGATTTGCTAAAAAAATAAAAAATTATATTTAGCGTGATACATACAATGAAAATATATATCTAATTTTGAGATCACACGTTGAAAAAAAAAATTACGTTTACGTTCCATGTTTTGTTTAAATATTTCTATTAAATTTTTCATTTCTTAAAATATAAATTGTAAACTATGGGTGGTGAAATCTGTGTGCAACTGTGGGCAAAAGACATGGCACCCACCAGGAACAGATTTCTCGTCATTTACTATATAACATTCAATAAAATCAAAACGTGGAAAGTATAATACATGTGTTATGTAAGTAGATCAAGTATTTATCTACTTATATATGTTTTTTATTGTCCTGGCATAATATGGCTGATCCTACTGCTTTAAAGCTGCGGCACATAGTTTAACTGTACTGCAATGAGAGGAAGAGTGCCGAGCTATGCCAAGATGAATCATGAATCCATTTAAGGGAGATGCAAACAGTCTCCAGTGCTGACCATCCAATGGTAACATGTTCAGACCACATATTAATAAAACTGTGTGCCATAAATTATTCCGTAGTTACTTATACAGTAGCACATGAGAAAATAATATTCAAACATTACATATACTCACCCTTGCTATCTCTATTTGAAACAGAATATACTTCCTCCTTTCGTAACCCTGCATTTTTTACCATCTTGACATCCTCAGTACAGTCTTGAATTGGTTCTTTTTTGGATACTTCCCTTTTTGCTTGTTTTGTCTTCTTACCTGTCCAATTTTTCAAAATTATCAGTCACAAAATTAACAAAAGTAAATCAAATTTAATAAATAATTCTAAAAATATTATCAAAACATCTGCTAAGTAGAATACTTATTAAAGTGTTAATGATTTTGTTGGTTACATGAACAATACATTCTTATTAGTATTCATCCCAAAAATTTAATTTTTGCAATATTTTAGATGTATAACTACATTATTTTAGGGGGACACACATAGGTTAACCCTTTGTAAATCAAACTACAAAAACAACCTGCTTTTATAATTATGGATTATGTGTGTAAAACCAAAAATTTTATTTTAAATTCTTAAGAAGTGGAGTATTGCAAAATTAAAGTAGCTTTTCATCTTTACAAGAGTGGTGTGCTGATGTAACCAACAAACTATACAGTTAGGTTAAGATTGGAGGAGGAGATATTGCCAACATTCTGCTACTGTTGAGAGGTAGAAGCACCTGGTAAGTGGATATATTTTATCCTTTCAAAACCAAAAAAAGGGAAAAAAGCAATCAATTAATCGCACTATCCTTTATTACAATTATAGGGTTAGAAAGCACGTTGAAGCATAAGCCCTGCCAAACAATGCACATAACAGAACGCAGTCTGAACAGTTTGTCACAGGCCGAAAATAAAAATGTAGCAGTGTGCTGGACCAGATAATTTTGGGTTTTTTGGGGTGGTAGGAGGGGTTTTGGTGGGGGTGGTTGTGGTGTTTGGACGCATCATCGCCACCTCCACTCATTGTTGGTGAAATAAAGTACTATAAGTTTAGCTTTACAAAAAATGAGTACCTATTGTTAAAAATTAATAGTCAATCTTAATGAATAGTGGGATTTATAATATTACTGGGGAGATAATTATTAACTATTGATTAAAGTAGATGTACAAGTGCAGTTATGTTATAGTAAGGAGTAAGGGCTGTTTCAGACGGACGTTTGCAGAGCCTTTACTGCCAGCGTTCGGTGCTTGGCGTTAAACGCTCCCATTCAAGTGAATGGGAGCGTTTGTACCAAGATTTTACGCGCATTGGCAAAAACGCGGTGTTCAGCTCCCGATTTTCAATGGCGTTCAAGGAGCCCATGGAAGCTACATTTTGCTTCCAGGGGCAATTGACCGCGACGGGTAATGTCCCCCTAGGGGAAGAAAAAACGCAACCGCATCCAAACGCAATGCGAATGCTGATGAAAGCCTGAACGCATCACAAACGCTACGGAAAGCAACAAGACGACTCCAAAGGTCCGTCTAAACCATCCCTAAAGAAAGTAGTATGAATGTTCACAATGTAAGTTCAGAGATTAACTTATAAAATGTTTTAGAAAATTTAAAATTTTAAGATTTTGTCCTCATACAATTCTCATTATATAAAAAATATTAAACAACAATAAATTAAAGTCAACTTCAGACGACGCAGCATCCTACATTATTTTATCATTTATATCAGTGTCAAGATTATACAAATAAACTACCTTGCTCTCTGCTCCATTTTTTATTGCACAGCCTGCTTCTTATTACCCCAGACAAAATCCCTTAATCAGTATTCAGACTGTGTGCGCTATAATGACTCAGCTGTAATTATTCATGACGATAGACCGAAGGGAACAGGTTTGGTATTGATAACACAACACTGAAGACTGTATCCTCTATAATGATTACTAACCAAGGCCATAGTAAATGGTCATTTTACAATTTCTTCATGCATTATTATGAACAGTTTCCAATTCCCCCCCCCCCCCCCCCCCCACCTACCCCCCACACCCTAATTTTTTTTTTTTTATTTATTTAATTTCCCCAATTAGACTTAAAGAGAATCTGTATTGTTAAAATCGCACAAAAGTAAACATACCAGTGCGTTAAGGGAACATCTCCTATTACCCTCTGCCACAATTTTGTCGCTCCTTGCCACATTAAAAGTGTTTAAAAACAGTTTTTAAAAGTTTG